>NC_051176.1:193535189-193800189 GCF_013339695.2 Rhipicephalus sanguineus
TCAGCGATTTGAAGGATCTCGTGGATTAAGTTTGACTTGCATGCAATGAATTAACTTATATGCAAATAAGATTATAAAAACTTTAGCACCACTGGTACTGATGCTAGATCTAATAGAGCAAGCGTTTACCTAACAGAAAATATCTTGGCGTAGCGTATTTTTCACTTGCATCTACATTTATTCAAAGAATTTATGAAATCATAATTTGATTATTAGCGCAAGTGCTTTCTTAGCTGTCATTTTACATCACATACATTACCTAGGTCTCTGCACTGTGCCTCGCCACGGTGGTCTAGTGGTTATGGCGCTCGACTACTGACCCGATCGAAGGTCGCGGGATCGAACCCCGGCCGCGGCGGCTGCACTTTCGATGGAGGCGCAAATGTTTGAGGCTCGTGTACTTAGATTTAGGTGCAGGTGGTCAAAACTTCCGGAGCCCTCCACTACGGCGTCGCTCATAATCATATCGTGGTTTTGGGACGTTAAACCCCGGATATTATTATTATTAGGTATCTGCACTGTTTGTCCGGTCTGGTCACTGCAGTATGTCTTTTGTAACGCGCTCCAAAAGTAAGATTTATGCTTTGTTCTTCTGTCTGCTTTCTTTCTGCTACTGTTTACACATTTACACGTTGCCAAGGAGATTTTGAAAACAAATATATTAAGTGGGCGTGCCTTGAGTACACAGTACAAAATATTCTGCTTACCGCTTAAGAAAATAGCAAATTTGAGTTTGCATTATAATAATGGAAATCATTAGGAGCCATCTTAAAGATGTTAGGAAGGGGATTCGAGAAACGTTGTTTTACTGAATGCTCCGTTTTACTCATGAGCGTCCCAAAGAGCCGTTTCAGGCAATTTTCCATAGGCACTGAATTTTCTATTGTCTCAACAGGTAAGTTGACCATACTTGATGCTCATGGCTATTAAGGGCGCCGTCTGTATTGTCTTTCTGTACTCATTCAATGTGAATGTTTGATACACAACCACCTCTCTCTTTTACTTATATTTGTTTTGTTGTTTTAGGCCTTCTTAAATATTTTTCGTATTCCTAATCGCCACGTAATGGGAGCTATAAGCGGCAATAGCGCGAATAACGGCGGTGTCCTGCGACGTCTTGTGCAACTATACAATAGGTCTGAGACATTTCTGTGTTGCACATGTTCTCTCGCTGAAGAAAAATTGCTAAAATATTGCACGTTAGTGAGTATATCAACAAAGAATACCTTACGCCAGCAGCTAAGTAGAACATGGAAATTCATTGCAGTTTTACGTCATCTGCGTATACACCAGGGGTCTCAAACTCAGCTTATAGCCGGCGGGCCACAGTCGCGAAATTTAGTTCCAAGGGCCAAGACAGTGAAGATGGTGGGGTCGGAGAGAGTTTGAACAAAATGACGTTGCCATTTGAAAGGAAGCCTTTCCCATATCTCATATATAGGTTATTTCTGAAGGGCATTTGGAGTCAGGATTCGAGAAACATCAATACCGATGTACACAACGAGTGAAATCTGGACGCGGATTGAAATATAGAGTTTTTGTTCCACAGTTATGTTTCAGCACATGGTGACCACATGTTCCTCACGAAAGAAATGCTTGAGACCATAGGTCGGCAAACTCACTTATGAGTCGACTCACTCAGACTCAGATCATGCGGTGAGTTTGAGTCCGAGTGAGTCCGGTTGAGGAAAATTTTAGTGAGTCTAAGTCCGAGTGAGTCCTCTTGAGAAAAATATTGGTGAGTATGGGTCGGAGTGAGCCCTAAGCGCAAAATATATTTCTTGAGTGAGTCCGAGTGAGCTCCACCTTTTGTTGCCGACTTATGATCCTATCTAGTCATCTTCAGCACTACTATCTGCCTTATAACGGCTTACGTTTATACTCAAGGCTATTCACGCACACTAGCATTCATGCGCCACCTCAGTATTTATTGATCAGAGGCATTTGATCAGAGCATTTAGGGGGAGGGTTGCCATGACCTCCCCCCGCAAACTCTTTCATGGGAAGTTCTTGATAAAAATATCTCGTGTGAGTCGCGTATATCATAAAAAATGTCCTTACTGGATCGATATATGATAATGATGATATATTATGTATGATGATGACTCGTATTTTAAGGTACAAGATAAAAAGGTGTATCGTAGAGCACTGATTATGTGAGATATTGGCGTTAAAGAGGACTGACATGATCGAAAAGCTAATTTTACACCAACGGACTCACGAGTCGACTCACTCAGGCTTACTCAGACTTAGGTGAAGCCGTGAGTCTGAGTCTGAGTGAGTCCGGCTGACTAATATGTTGGTAAATTTGCATTCGAGTGAGTCCGGCTGAGAAAAAGGTTGGCGAGTCTGAGTCTGAGTGAGTCCGGTTGAGAAAAATTTTGGTGGGTATGAGTTCGAGTGAGCCCTTAGAGCAAAATGTATTTCTTTAGTGAGTCTGAGTGAGCTCGAATTGTTTTGCCGACCTATGCTTGGGACCAGTCATGTCTGTGTAGCTCACGATCATACTTATTTAGAAAATAAAAACAAATGGCACGGAGACGGTCATGTGTGCCAGCCGGGCCGCTAGCGAACGGTCTCAAACTCCACACCACGCGTTCCAACCCCCCCCCCCTTCCCCCCCCCCCCCCCCCCCCCCAAAAAAAAAAAAAGTCGCTACCAGCGTTGCTGCTGCTGTACACCTGTCCGGATAATACGGTATTGTGCAAACTGTCTTTTACGGACAAGGTAAAAGTTCACATCGGTATTTGCGCCGTCGTGCGAAGGCTTCTGATTGATGTTATTGTGATTATATGGCAACCCGCTAGCTGGTCCGCAAGCTGGGCAGCGACTCCCATCAATTTCAAAAATGATAAGCAAGAACCGGTGTCAGCGAAGAGTATGAAGAGTTGTCCTGTGAAGAAGCTAAAACAAGCCCCAATACATTGTTCTGGGAGGAAACTAATGTACTTTGAGCAAGAAGGGCAAAACTTTTAAGATACTAACAGACATTTCATTCAAGTGAAACAAAATAGGTCACAGTTAGGAAATTTTCAAGCATACATTTTCGTGTATAAGCTTTTGCTGCTACATTATATGGATCTATAATAACAAATTTGAGAATGTATCGAAGTATCTTAAGATACAATTGCCAAGTATCGTATCGGATACAATTATTGCGGCAGTATCTTGTATCTCTATCTCCAATAATTTTTGCCTCAGTATCTTGTATCGTATCGCGATATAATTTCAAAGTATCTTTGCCCAGCCCTGACACAGTTTTTCTGCTTCTGAGCACAAGGTCTCGGTTTCGAATCCCGGCCACGGTGGTGGCATTTCGATAGGGGACAAAATTGCGCATCTACTTAAATGTAGGCGCACGATAAAGAATCTCAACCGGCCAAAATAAATCCGGAGTCCTCCACTATTGCGTCCCTCTTCTTTGCAGACCAACGAATTTCAACACCGCTGCCTAGAACAGACGCTGCAAAGAAGATGCTTGCACACCAATGCACCTCATCTCAGTGGGATGAAGCGCACTTCGTATACGCCCGACTATGTCCCTTGGCGACAACCTCATCATTTCGACTTCCAGCAGAACTTCGGCAAAGAGCGCGACTCTCCTGTGTAGGCTACGGCTGGGCGTGGCGTTAACCAATGCCTGTGCGATCCCCATTGGGATGGCGGACGCCAGAAGCTGTGGCGACAAAGAATATATGCGTCATTTTTTGCGCCAGTGTGTGCATCACAGAGACAATCACTTTGCATCGTATTCCTGTTGAATAACATGTGCGAATTTCGCCTCGTGTTGGAATCATTGACATACGTGTAGATATGGGAACCTTTTTTTGGGTTCCTCCACTAATTTGTGGCATCCTTGTGTCTGCTTGGACATGTTCAGTTAAGTATTTGATAGTTGAAGAGACAGACTACATGTGATTCTATTCATTAAACTAAATAACAGCCTCATGAATCCTAGTGAGATGACATGCTAGCTGCACCATACTGGAGTAGCCGTCCTCGGGCGGCATCGAAATTACGGTTTCTTTCTATCGTTTGTGACTATCTTGAGCAGCCCCTTAAGGACTGCATGTCGAAACGCATGTTTGGCGTGAAATTTTCGCAAAGCCATAATTTTATTGGTATGTGCAATGTCGGCTTTACGTGTCTTAACGATGGCTTTCTTTCACAACAACAGTGCACCACAACGGGCAGCAGCTGTGACAGGCGCGCCGCCGCCGCTGCCAATGGCGAGACGGCAACCGCTGTTGTTTTTAGTCTACGCACGCAGCGGTCTGTTGGAAACTAGCGTATAACAGCACTGCTGTAATCACGTTCCTTCAGAACAAAAGGAAGGTAGAATCATTGCTTATTCCTGGAATGGACCAACTGGTTCAGGCATGAGATATGCCTGCACCCCTCTAGCTTTGGCTGATCGCCGAGTGAGTGCACCTAACGTCGCGTAACCTCCTATTCCTAAATCACTGAGCGAGTCCGCTTAAATTTCCGAGCGAGGGTGATGTAAAGTGACAGCCTCATGGATTCATACTGAAAAACAGTAAAAAAAATCACAGCATATCCACGGAGTGAATGATGATGAGTGGGCGAAGCTGCGGAGGTTCATCGGTAAACCGTGAATCTTCCGTGAATTCTGCCCAGTACATCATCACCGACGTGAGATCGGGCGCGTTTATACTAAAGGTTCGATGAGTTATGACGGCTTACAGCTCACTTTAATTTTACATGTACGCTGTGAATTTTCATTGTTTAGAAAACCATTGCTTTAGAAAACGTCTGGCGTCTTTCGTTAAGCAGCTGGCGTCTTTTCGTTTTGCTTTAGAAACATCTGGCGTTCTTTCGTATTGCTTTTACAAAACATCTGGCGTCTTTCGTTGGTTTATTTCATCAGTCAACGGCGTTTTGAACAAAATTTTTATTGTTTAATCACGCACAGCAGAAATCTCACCAGGCACTACCTTGGAGGTAAACAATGGCTGCGAATGGGAATGAGAGACAGAAGAAGTCGGCTTTTAGCTAACACTTACACTTCTACTTCTACTAACGCTTCCTACTGGAACATACCAATGGCTGCTAATGGGAAATGAGAGAAGAATTTGGCTTTTAGTTAACGCGCACGCTGCGAATTTTTTATTGTTCAACAACACACAGGAAAAATCTCCCACCGGCACCACTTTGGAGGTCAAAGCGTAAGACTGGTTACGCACTACGACTACTACGACGACTACGAGGGACGAACGGGTGCCGCCTTAAGGAGCTTCGCCCCTAAAACAACAACTTCCATGCTCGTTTTAACGAGAGATCCCTCTGACAGTATAAAGCGTGGGACTTCCTTCGGTATATTTCAAGTAGTTTGCAGCAACAGCAGCGGCAACATGCCGTTCACATCGCAAACAGCACTCGGCTCCTCCCAGCCCACTTTAACAATGGTGGGATTATATACTTAGTGATGTATAAGCCCATCGATGGCTGGACTCTGCCCGAAATGTTCCTTTCGTGAGTTGGCCAGATAAACATGTGGATTCTTATTCGAATTTCATTTCCTACCTGACGAACAATTATTGAGATGTCTGTTTAGTACACATAACGAAAGGTAATTTTTATGCATGTACTTCGACCTGATAATGTCGCATTATGTGCATCTTTCTTTATGTGTAAACTTATTTCGTGTCCCTATGACTTTCTTTCATTTTGTAGTGTTACGATGTGACTGGACTTTATGTGTAGTATCATTTGTTAACATAGTGGTGTCCTTGGGACTGCATATTATGGGAATTCTAGTGTTATGTGCCTGGATTGTATTTTGCGTCGTCTTTAGTGCCGCTCTGTGAATGGATTTCGTGCTTAAGCGAATTGCTATGGCTTGAATGACCTATACAGGCTGTCTCTAGGGTCAACATAGGAGATGTTGGCGCTATATAAAGGCGCCAACGTCTCCTACACAACATATAATTTAAGATAAAAGCGATTAACAGTCTGTAAAAGTACAGTGCTTAGCTGAACCCTGTTTGACACTGTCCGTCAGTCTTCAGGAAATTGTAGTGGACTCAACTTCACTGTTAAACAGACAGTGCAGGAGTCCTTTTAGTGACCACATCAGTCCACCCACCTCCTGTGTAACTGATCTTGCAAAAGCATTCAGTATGACCCAGTGCGAGTCACAATGGAGCTCGAAGTTTAGATTATAACGCCTCATATAACGCCACTGAGTAGGTGTGGAATCTTCTAGTAAACTACAACTCTTAGATACACTTGTATACAGAAGCAAAGGAAGCAGCGTTAGCCAAAATTTTAGTATCAAACAGCCCTGATTGTAAAGCCAAGACGAGGGCCCTCTGGCCAAGACGTTTCCATGTAATCCGTTGCATTGATGATTGAGCTTCGTGTTCTGATGCTTCAAAATCAGCCCACGAGCCATCTTTAGACGCGTGGAACGGTGTTCTATCGCTACTCGTAGTGAAATTACAGCGGGGTATCTGTTTGTAGCATCTGGGAACGGTTGGGCCAGTTTCCTGCGCGTGCGCGTTAAAACTCTCGCCTCGCGCGCACGGCGAGCAGCGACGCACGCGCGTGAGAGAGGTGGCGCATTTCTCTTTCGCCGCATCAGCCAAGCGGACACGTGCGCTGGTTCTTGTGTGAAGCGTTCGCACGCCGCGCCATCTGGAGGCCGAGAACTGTGGTTTCCACGCGGCCACCTCTGGCGGGTTTCACGGCAGAGCATTCGCTCGTCAAGGCTCCAGCTTCAATTTCCACTCACCGCGTCGTACGCAAGAAACACCTCGGTGAGAGACGACGGATAAAAAAAAAGAAAAGACAAAGGAGATAGCCACGCTCAGTGAAAGAAGGGCGAGTGGATGAAAGGAGGGGAGGGGGGTGGATGAGGCGGAAATGAACAGGTCGTTACCGTTGGGAATACAACGCTCGCAAGACACGCCCGCAAAGTGCATTAGAAAATGTTTTGAAAGTAAGGCGGCGTTCCGCGGGCGTGCGATTTCTGAAAGGAAGACCCCCCCAAAAAACGACGACGCGCCTCAGGCATCCCACGGTTCGGGCAGCCGCATGATGGGCGCGTACGGAGCACGTGCAGAGAAGGTCTCCATCACAGACAAAAAGCGAGATGAAAAGCACGACAGCCTGCTACTTACTAATGAAAAATGTATTTTCTTGGATTTTGTCTTGGGGAAGGGGGGGGGGGAGGCGACGCTTATGCTAACTTAATGAAGCGCTTTTATCAGATTGCCCCAATCGCAACGGTGACCGGTCTGCCGATGCATTAGTGTACTAACAATCGATCTTATGCACTGAACTGGAAGCATTACTATTTTTCCTATTGCGTGCTTGGGCGATTTAACCAACTATAAAATGCGTGAATATTTCCGGGTGCTCTCCAAAATAACACACGACTATCTTTTTCAACTGCACGGTGCTACTGTAAACTGTGGCTACGTAAATTTTAAAGTTCATAATTCCAAGAAATATTTATTACTTCTGTAGTGAGGAAGAGAAAGAAGAGCTTCCGCGTCTGTTGTTGCTGTGCGCGCGATCTACCTTCGTGTTCTGCCGGTGCTACCTCGGCTGTTTAAGACGTCGCTGTCTGATAATAAATCGTCGTACGACATCTGGTGGAGGTTGCTGGAATCCCTGGCCTCAACCTGGAACTTCGCAACCGAATGTTGCCGGCTGTTTCCAACACTATGACCGACGCTGTCGACAATCAGCCTGAAGCCGCCGCCCATTCCACCAGCTGCGGCGCCGTCCAGCGGCAACGCGACCCTCCAGTCTTTAGCGCAGCAGGTGAGACTGACGCCGAAGACTGGCTCTCAATCTATGAGCGCGTCAGCGAGCACAACAAGTGGGATGACCCGGCCAAACTACGTGCCGTGATCTTTTATCTCGCTGACGTTGCGAACCTCTGGTTCCACAATCATGAGCGTCAACTGCAGACCTGGTCCGTTTTCAAGACAGCGTTCACGGAAGTGTTCGGCCGCCCCACCTTGAGAAATCTCCGCGCTGAGCAACGTCTACGCCCGCGCTCCACTGCCTGGTGAGACGTACACGAGCTACATAGAGGATGTCGTGGACCTTTGTGCCCGCGTCGATTCCTCCATGAGCGAAGAGGACCAAGTGAAGCATGTCCTCAAAGGCATCGAGGACGACGCCTTCCAGATGCTTCTTGCGCGAAACCCTACTTCTGTTGCGGCCATCGTCACACTCTGCCAGAGCTTCGATGAGTTGCGTCGACAAAGGGTCCTTGCGCGCGGCGCTATTGCACCTGCCAACTCGCTCTCAGGTCTCACGCTTACCGCCAACCCGGCGTCCGATATGTCACTCTCCGGCCAGATTAAGGACTTCATTCGTGAAGAGGTGGCGCGCCAACTGTCCATGCTTCCGCTAGGCGATCGCCCTGTACAGCCTGCCACACCTCTGGCTGATCCCATCAGAAGGGCCATCCGCGAGGAGCTTGCCGAGTCGCTCCCGTTGACTCAGCCATTCGCTCCCGTCACTGCACCTCTGACTTATGCTGCAGTCGCAGCGCGACCTGCGCATCCAACCGTCGCATTTCCGGCCGCGATGCGACCACGAACATCTCCACCTCCCTTGTCGCCTCAAGTTCCACCTCGAAGCCATTTTCCGAACCCCTGGCGCACACGTGACAACCGGCCCATCTGCTTCGCTTGCGGTTTCGCCGGCCACGTCGCACGCTTCTGCAATCGTCGCATGCCTTCTGCTAATCCAACTGTTGCAGTACCTGGTTACGGTTATTCGCATGATGATACCGGCAATGCCGTGCGTTCCAACCCCGACTTTTCGCCGCTACCTCGACGTCCTTTCGCCAACCATCGATCACCCTCCCCACGTCGTCGCTCGCCGTCGCCCTTACGTCGTCGCCAGTCGCCAAGCGAGGGAAACTAGCTGCTGCAGTTCCGCAGGCACGAACTGCAAGCTCCGCGACTTCTACAAGGCCTGCACAGTCGCCGCGCAATTTATTGGACGTTATAGTTGAAGGAACTGCCGCAATAGCGCTTATTGATACTGGGGCTGCCGTTTCTGTCATAGACGAGAAGCTTTGTAGAAAACTGCATAAGGTCACCACGCCACTATCTGGCATGCTCCTGCGCACTGCAAGTACGCAGCATGTAGCACCGCATGCTGCGTGCACCGCAAGTGTGGTCATTGACGGCGTTCTATACGTTGTCGAACTTTTCGTGCTCTCTTCCTGCTCCCATGAAATCATCCTCGGTTGGGACTTGTCGCAACATCGTGCCATCATAGACTGTGCCCGAGCCGAAGTGGCGCTTTTCCCATTCTCTGGATCTGTATTGCCCGAGCCTTCTGCAACTAAAGCCGCAAAGCTCACTGTTGTATCCAACACGGAAGTACCGCCCGAAATGTCGGTCCTTGTGCCCGTATCTTGCTCCGCAGCGACAGACGCCACCGTACTTTTTACGCTGTCGCCTATTTTTCTGCGTCGGAGGGCTCTACCTCTCCCGTTTGCCGTTCTCGCCACTGCATCCGGCTTATCATCTATGCTTGTCTGCAGTCCGTTTAAGCACCCTGTAACCTTACTGCGCGGAGAATCACTAGGTCGTGTTCAGCCCATTGACCCAATTCACGTTCTTGAGACTTCCGACGACTCGCCTTGTTATCAGCTCGACGCCCTTACTTCCTCCGAGCATTGCACCTCACCATCACTGCCTTCGCCGTCGTCAGACGTTCTTGAAGCCGCCTTGGACGCCGATCTGCCGAATCCATACCGCCGCCAAGTCCTCGCCCTCCTCCAGAATTTTCGGTCATCGTTTGATTGCGACCAACCATCCTTGGGACGTACGGCGAGCATCACTCACAGCATCCACACTGGTTCCCACGCTCCTTTACGCCAGCGCCCATACCGCGTGTCGGCCACCGAACGACGGGTCATTAGCGAGCAAGTCGACGATATGCTGCAGCGTGGTGTCATTCGCCCCTCCAACAGTCCTTGGGCGTCTCCTGTAGTGCTAGTACGCAAGAAGGACGGGTCAATCCGCTTCTGTGTGGATTATCGTCGGCTGAATAAGATCACTCGCAAGGATGTCTATCCGCTGCCTCGGATAGATGATGCCATCGACTGCTTACAAGGCGCGGAGTACTTCTCGTCTCTGGATCTTCGCTCGGGCTATTGGCAAGTGCCCATGGCTGAAAATGACTGCGAAAAGACAGCTTTCGTCACTCCTGACGGTTTGTATGAATTTACCGTCATGCCTTTCGGCCTGTGCAACGCGCCCGCAACCTTCGAGCGTATGATGGATACCATCCTTCGCAACTACAAGTGGAAAACATGCCTCTGTTATCTTGATGACATCGTCGTATTTTCGGCCGATTTTCCAACGCACCTCATTCGCTTGGGTGAGATACTGACCTGTCTCTCCTCTGCCGGCCTCCAACTGAACATCAAAAAGTGCCGTTTTGCTGCCCGTAAGTTAACAATATTAGGGCACGTTGTATCAAAGGATGGTGTTCTTCCTGACCCCGCCAAGCTTCACGCGGTTGCAGAGTTCCCAAAGCCCACTACTCTTAAGGCACTCCGCAGCTTCATAGGGCTCTGCTCTTATTTTCGGCGTTTTGTGCAAAATTTTGCAAGCATCATCGCGCCATTGACCAATTTGCTTACCGCAAGCCACGGCATCTCCGCGTGGTCAACCTCGTGTGACGAAGCCTTCGAGCAACTACGGCGCCTACTAATTTCACCACCGATCCTTCGTCACTACGACCCCACAGCGCCTACAGAAATACATACGGACGCCAGCGGCATCGGACTTGGTGCAATTCTAGCGCAACGGAAAGACGGTTACGACGAGTACGTTGTGGCGTATGCCAGTCGCACTTTAACGAAGGCAGAAAGAAACTACTCCGTCACAGAGAAGGAATGTTTAGCCATCATTTGGGCTCTCGTCAAATTTCGTCCATACCTCTATGGCCGCCCTTTCGACGTTGTTACCGACCACCACGCCCTTTGCTGGCTGTCCTCGTTAAAAGATCCGTCAGGACGGCTCGGGCGTTGGGCGCTTCGCTTACAAGAACACGACATCCGCGTTGTCTACCGATCGGGCAGGAAGCACTCTGACGCCGATGCGCTTTCACGATCGCCGATGCCTGCCGATGTGGCCTCCGCATCAATGTCCTTTGCATCCGTGTCTCCCATCAACGTCGCTAACATGGCGGTCGAGCAGCGAAAGGATCCATCCCTTTCAGCTATAATAAACTTCCTCGACGACCCAAACACCACACCCTCTTCTCGAACGCTTCGTCGCCAAGCCGCTCACTTTGCTGTGCATGACAGCATCCTTTACCGGCGAAACTATTTACCCGACGGTCGCAAGTGGCTACTCGTGATTCCCCGGCACATGCGTTCTGAAATATGCGAATATTTCCATGCTGCTCCTCATAACGGTCACGCCGGTGAGCTGAAGACGTATACTCGGCTACGACAACGTTTCTACTGGGCCGGAATGTCTCGCTTCGTCCGCCAGTACGCTCGAGCTTGCACAGCATAGTCAACGACGAAAAGTTCACCACCGGCCTACTGGCGAGCTACAACCGCTGCCCTGTCCGGCTCGTCCCTTTGATCGCGTCGGCATAGACCTATATGGTCCTCTGCCCTGCAGCTCCTACGGTAACCGGTGGATAATTGTAGGAGTCGACCACCTCACGCGCTACGCCGAGACCGCAGCACTTCCAGCCGCTACTTCGCGCGAAGTCGCATTCTTTATTTTGCGGAACTTCGTCCTTCGACATGGAGCACCACGCGAACTGCTCAGTGACAGAGGGCGCGTGTTCCTTTCAGCAGTAATACAAGCCCTTCTCGCGGCATGCAACATCGTCCACCACAAATCTACAGCCTACCATCCGCAAACGAACGGCTTGACAGAGAGGTTCAACCGTACTCTCGGCGACATGTTGACTATGTACGTCGCCTCGGATCATAGCAACTGGGACACTGTTTTGCCGTTCGTCACATATGCTTATAACACTGCCACACAAGCTACCACTGGCTTTTCGCCGTTCTTTCTACTATATGGACGAGAGCCCTCTTGCACAATGGACACATTGCTTCCGTACCGACCCGACACTTCAGAGTGCACAACGGTGTCTGAAGCGGCTAAATACGCAGAGGACTGTAGGCAGCTTGCGCGTACACTTACGACCGCCGCTCAAGGCCGCGAAAAGCTGCGGCATGACAACGAATTGTCTACGCAACAATTTCCGACTGGTTCACTCGTTTGGTTGTCGGTCCCACCTCACAGCCCTGGACTTTCAACGAAGTTTCTTGCCCGTTATGACGGCCCTTACCGTGTAATTGACCGTACATCCTCTGTCAACTACGTCGTTGAACCTGTGACGCCATCCCACGACCTCAGACATCGCGGTCGTGACACGGTGCATGTCAGCCGACTCAAGCCATATTACGACCCTGTGATCCTACCTGCGCCTTAGTCGCCAGGATCGCTCCTTTTCACTCCCGGGGCCATTGTAGTAAGGAAGAGAAGAGCTTCCGCGTCTGTTGTTGCTGTGCGCGCGATCTACCTTCGTGTTCTGCCGGTGCTACCTCGGCTGTTTAAGACGTCGCTGTCTGATAATAAATCGACGTACGACACTTCCAAGGAATATTTATTAATTCCAAGAAGGTATTTATTTACTTCGTGTTATAAATACAAATTGTCAACACAGATTAGACTCATATCTGGAGGTTACTCGGGTCTAAAGTTAAGGTATGCACGAGACAAGTTACATTATGTATGATTGCTTTCACACATTGCGTAGCTATATTAAAAAAGCACAATCTATGAGACTCTGAAACATCATGTTATCTACCGTTGAGTCGTTGTCGACCCTTGGTGACACCGTGAAGAAATACGCGCCAGTGAGGTATGCTTATAACTTGGGGTTTAAGCTCACAGAGACGTTTTACAACGGCCAGAACAATTTCATCCAACCACCTCGTGGACAGTCAACTTCGTTTTCGCTTACCTTCTACTTTGGCTCGCAACAATTTACGCTCCGCTGAACCGTGCAGCCCATAGGATATGACAACATAAACAAAAAAAAAGTTTTAATTTCAGGACCTTTGTTTCCAAAGAACATTCCGCGGTCTCGCACTTGACGAAGAGGCATACCTCTATCGCACACGAAATGAGATTTCTCGCCGTTAAAACGTGGGGCACATCCGTGTCATCTATTCTTCAACTGTACAGAGCGCTCTTCTTGGGGTATTCGCGGTATAGTACGCCCGTGCTTTCCACCGCAGGGAAGACTAACATCCAGATCCTGCAAAGTATTTAAGGCCAAGTCCTTCGCACATGCTCGGGGCTACCTCGGTGTGCTCCCGCGGTAGCAACGATTGCTATTGCCAAAGACCACCCGATTACGACATATATAACTGTCGACACACTCCGGGCGCACATTCGTCCCATATCCAAAGTGCCTCTAGAAAGACCGAAGGCAGCGTTTTCCAAAGTTGTTGCGGCTTATCAGCATTCCATCTCGTGGAGATTCTCACCCGCAACCATATCGCTATCTCTGGAGTGGTGCCTGAAAAGACCCGCTGTGCACCTTAAGTGCCGGGAATATCTAAAAAGGCTAGCCTGTCATCTGCAGTCCTTAAGCAGATCTCATTGGACCTTTTGCATATGTCGTATGCCAACCGAACTCATATTTACACGGAGGGTTCGGTCTCGGAAAGTTCGACGGGCGCCTTTGTGGTACCATCTCGATCAATCCCCGTCAAGTTCAAGACCTCACACGTCACCACATCTACGGGCTCCGAGCTCGCCGCTCTTTGAGCCGCAATGGAATTCGCTAGAATCCCCTAGTAAATGGGCCATATTCTGCGACTCTAAGGCGGCCCTTCAATGTGTGCGAAGTCTACGACGTGGAAACAACCATCAGTTGGTGTCTCATATCAATGAAATTTGTCATCGCGCCGCTAATCAAGGACACAATGGCTTACAATGTCTTACAATGGCTACCGGGTCACTGTGGGATCAGTGGTAACCACCTCGCCGACGACGCTGCCCGATGTGCCCACGATGGAGAGCCCACACTCTTCATACCACTATCAAGAGTAGACGCTGCAGGAGAACTTCGTCCCATCGCGCATAATGCCACGATTACGCACTGGAATGCTCCGCTGAACTCCAATCGTCGCCCACAGAACCTTGAATCGTTACTCCAGCTACAACTGTCATCCAAGGTTTCTCGACATAACGCTACAATGCTGTGTCGTTTGTGGGCCGGTGTAGCGTTTACCAACTCATTCAGCTCTCGCATTGGTATGTCAGAGTCATCCACATACAATAACTTCAACTGCGTAGAGACTATTGAACATTTCTTGTGCCACTGTCCCCAATTGGAACAAGATCGCCGGACTCTCCAGTGTGCCTTGAGGAGACTCAATGATGGGCCCTTTACTGCAGAAAGGATCTTGGGAGCCTGGTTTCACAGCACAGCAGCCCAGAAAGCCACACGAGCCCTTTTGCAGTACTTGAGGGCAACAGCATTGAGCGACTGCCAGTGAAACCCTGCACCGTGTGCGTGTGTGTTGTGAAATGTGTCTCTCGTTCTCTCTCTCTCTCTTTTGCTCCCTTATTCCCCTCCCCATGTGTAGGGTAGCAAACTGGACGTAGTCTAGTTAACCTCCTGACCTTTCCTATATTCCTCCTCTCCCTCTCTCTCTCTCTCGGCAAAAATCTTACGAAAGATTGGTTGCTTTACCAATCCGTGGAATTCTATGGACTCTGCTCCAACACCAGAGCTCGAGAGAATCGAGATGTTGAAAGAATTCAATTTTTTTTATTGTTTCAGATTTCTAGAGGGCTCACGAATCGCATCTATACATCGACAACATTACAGTGTGGGTGCTGTACTGTGTTGTGTTTGTCCCAGAAAGAGAAGAGCAAAGAAAAATAACGTAGGGATAGCGCGTACCATGCACCCTGAGGTGAAACGGCCTTCAGCCAAATAAAAAATAAATAAATCGGGAGACTTTCCGAAGTTCATTTTATATAAAACCAATTTAAAACGAATATTGCTTAGGAACTGCAAGCAGAACGCGGTCAAAAGGACGTAAATATCAGCTACGCTGATTAAATGTAAACGAAGTAAGTTATAACAGTTATCATTTATAACTCATTCATTTATTTAGCACTAAATAGTTAGCGTAGTATATTAGTGCTATGTGCTGAATTAGGGGTGAGTGTTAAGGTATACGGAGGCGCTCACTGCCTCGCGTTTGCGCCGTCTGGCGGCGAAGGTGCGTGAATAGACAGATAGAAGGATTCGCTTTTTCGCTGGTTCGCGCGTCAGCTGAGTCAGTCTTGTGCTCACTGCGCTTGTCGCGGACCCTAATAGCGCCCTCAAATATTTGTTCATCGCGGACCTCCAAAGACTACGCCTTCGCCGTCGACTGTTGCCGGACTCGGCTCCTTTAAGCGCAGATCGGCCTTCCTATTTCCGATCGTTCCTCCGCGTGGGAAGGCGCGCCGTCCAGCGTGTATTGGCGGCTTTGTTTTCGTTGTGCTCGACCGGTGCTAATGATCACACGGGGATCAGGGTGCTGGAACATCGAGATTCGGTGAGGGATTACCGACGGGCCTATAGCCTAAGCTCCCGTTCTTTACCCGTGCTCCCATCCACGCGTCCGAACTAACGTCTTCATAGAGAGCGCCGCCCTGCACCTATCGCTACTCTCCTTCTGCTTGTTTGTTAGTCTCGAAAGCAGTAAAACGACCAACGCCTAACTGATAACGAGCGCGGAAACGATAACGGCCGTAAGCCTCCCAATTCTGCCCATCGGACCAAGTGAGAAGGATTAATAAATGTTGCAGCTTCGAAAGAAAGGCGAAGTATTGATAGCCGTAACAACGTGTCACGCAAGTACGCGAAACAAGGCAACAAGCACTCGCTTGTTAATAATATTACCATCCAATGTGTTACGGGCGCACAAGTATACTTGTGCGCTCACGTGTATACACGTCAACAGATCCCACTCAATGAACAAGAACACTCACTGTCGCAACGCTGCCGTGTGACGAAGTGTCGGCAGCGGGAAACCGTGCTGCCCACCGCTGACGACCCTGGCTCTGGCTCTGGCAGTACACAGCGACGCGGGCAAAGTGGTGAGACCAGCGAAGGCGCAGAGCGAACCGGTTAACTAACGCTGAGTAGCAGGTCAGAAAATTAATCCAGGCCGACCCCTCAGCTTTTCTGTCTCAATAAACTTCTCGCTATATATATATATATATATATATATATATATATATATATATATATATATATATATATATATATATATATATATATATACGTACTGAATAGGCAGTGCTTGCCTTGCATTTATTCTTCGACTGCTTGCGTTGAGCCAAACGCTAATAAGCATAACCAAACTGCGAATCCTCTAATTTATCAATATTTTTCACAGCGTATACGCTCAATGAACGGGCCGGGCCCCCAGGCACCTTGTTTCCGTATTTCTACTCCTCAGTTGGTATAATTTTCTTTTCACGTATCGAACCGCAGGGTGCACTGGGAGGAGGCTCTGCTCAGCTCCGCAATAGAAGAACAACTTTGGGCCGTCCAGCGAGTTCCGAGGAAGCCAACCGAGCCCAAGGGCTCACGGCCGATGCCTAGGCCGGGGTTGAGGCCCACCCCGAATCAACTTCACTAGGCTTTATAAAGTTTCTTCTTCTTCTTCTTCTTCTTCTTCTTCTTCTTCTTCTTCTTCTTCTACGAACGAAAACCCCAGGCTCTCACGGTACTGCGGCACCAGCGAGGTACTGAGGTAATTGCAGAAGCTGAGCAACTTATGAAGGCCGCATGTTCTTTTGTGTTTTATTGCATAGCAATTATATGGACACTCTCGGTGGGCTATTGCCGTCGCCGTCGCCGCCATGTTCCGTATAAAGTCCAAATCGATAACATCCTCTCACGCATCGTATGTTCTACTCGCGGGTAAAAGCGTGAGAGCGGGGGCGACGAACGCGGCTGAAGGAGAGACGAAACGAGCCAGCCCATCTCCGTCGCATGGAGGGCGCATGCGATAACATCAACCAGCGTGCGAGGCTTGCCGTTGATTGCTGCTTCAACAGAGAGGAAACGTCCCGCCCGTCTTGAAGGAGCATGAAGGGACGCCAGGGGAAAGGGGGGGGGGGTGTCGCTCGAGCAGAAACTGTGAACTTTGATTATAAGAAATTTTTAAAATGCGCGAAGACAACAGTTTAGAGACATATCGAACACGCACACACACAAAGCGCAGTTATTTGATTATAAGCGCCTTTCATTATAAGGCGCTTATAAACAGCTCGCATACCCTTCTACGTGCTGTGCTCGCAACGCGAAGAGACTGCAGAAACCACTTCTCTCCCTGGAGCGGTCGTATTCGCTTGCACCAGCATTTTGTAGAGTTACGCGAGATCGAATCCAGAAGAGTTAGCTACCAGCCTCACTTCGTATAGCATTACAATTTGTTGCTATCACCGCATTCATTGCTTCACCCTTGCGGTGAAACTGTGGTTTTATGCAACCATCCCTGCCACAATCGCGCAGCCGCAGTTGACCCTGCGCACGAGTATACATAGCCACCGAGAAAGCGTCTTTACACAGCGCCCGGTATCGAGCGGCTACGCACGATTTCGAGCTTGTGTGTAGTTAGCCATGGGTTATGCAAGTCTGATATGCAAGAACGTGTGGTACCGCGTAAAACCGCATGCACGCCACGTAATTCTCTGTACTGCGTTCTCACGGTCTCATGCCAGGCCCGTAGCCAGGAATTTTTGTCGGGGGGGGGGGGGGGGGGGCACTTGCTGAAAACTCTGACTTATTGGGAAAAACTCCTATAGGGCTATCTCGGCAGGCATCAGCAAACGGCTCGTATACTCATCTACGCGCTGTACTCTCAACGCGAAGAGACTGCACAAAAACCGCTTCTCTCCCTGGAGCGACCGTATTCTCTTACACCAGCGTTTTGTAGAGTTATTACACCAGCGTTGCAGAGTAGAGTTTGTAGAGTTTTGTAGTTGAGTAATAGACTTAGCTGCTAGCCTTACCTCGTATGCATTACAATTTGTTGCTGTCGCATTCATTGCTTCTCCCTGGCGATGAAACTGATTTTTTTAACATCGGAGCTGTTAAATCCGGGCGTAAGGTGTAATCCGTGGACTGGAAAAACCAGTTGGTAGGTATGCACCACAGGAATTGGGCAAGCTCCACTAC
Organism: Rhipicephalus sanguineus; assembly: GCF_013339695.2. NCBI lineage: Eukaryota > Metazoa > Arthropoda > Arachnida > Ixodida > Ixodidae > Rhipicephalus > Rhipicephalus sanguineus. The sequence goes on from NC_051176.1 coordinate 193,553,430, forward strand.
ATAAAGAGTACAAGCATTTATGGGAACCATATGAATGCGTTGTTGGTAGGAAAGGGAAGGAGGAGGGAAAGAAGGTGAAGCATAGCACAGACATATTGTATAGTATAGCAAGGAGTAGGAGGGAAAAGTGAGGGTGAGGAGTAGAGGAAAGGGTAAAGCATAGCATGTGTATACAGCAAGTGGATGGGATAGGGAAGTGACGGTAAGGATGAGTGATGTGGGGGCCAGGAGGAGAGAAAGGATGAGGGGAGAGAGTAAAGCATAGCATAGCCTTGTACAGCGTAATATAGCAAGGGGGTGAGAAAGGGAATTGAGGGTGAGGAAGGCTGATATGAGGCTCAGGAGGAGGAAAAAACGAAGGGGAACGCCACCAGCTACACTGCTTCCTCAGTCTTCGCACCACTAGTGCATAGCTGTCCCAATTTTTTCTTTAATTGTTTTTCTCTTTTGTTTTGCACGGGAAAATAACCACAGTTTCTGCACGGCACTATTGATGCTCTGGTACTACCATGTCACGGTGGATAAGCCATCAACGGGCAAAATTTTTGAAAGCTTTATCTGAAGAGCACCATGAAAACAAACAAAAAAAACTGTAAAGTTTACCAATCACTTTTTTTTTCGTAAGAACCTTCTACAAATGATTTATTCTCTGTCATGATGACCACCTCGTTGTTCTTACAAACACTTCTGTTTTCTGAATGCCGTAAACTTCTTTTTTTCCTTAAACTTTAGAAATAATGGGACTATGCTCTATGAAACCTTTTCGTACACGTAACGGGAAGTCGGTGAAATTTTTCTAATATTTATGTCAGACTTTTAACTTGAGGAGATATCTTGAACAGTATTAAATATCCTTATTTGGCCGACTATGTGTTTTTAAGAGGGAGTGGATATCGACGACAACGCATAGAAAACAAATTGAAGTGTTTAAAGCGCCTGCGCGCGTGTTCTTTCTTTCTTTTTTTTTCGTACAGTTTATATGCGAAGTTCGTGCACCCTACAACATAGTCAGTATTTTAGCGCCATGGTTGTGGCGAGACGGCGAGGATGACGGATTCTTTTTACGTTTCCCTTTACTGAAATTGACCGCATCAGTGAACTTAGACATAAAAAATTGTGACAGAGGCCCAGCTACGTAGACACTAATTCACCCCGCCTGCATTAACGCCACACTACTGGGTTACTTTAGGAATTATGGGACTCTTCATTTCTCTACCTGCTTTCCTAAACCTTCTGCGTGACCTTCTAAGTGTTGTCCTGCCCGGTTCCGTCAGTTCTGTTTGATTTGATTTATGCGTCTCGATCAGCTCCTCCCAGGTGCTATGGATCTCCAATCGGAATAGCCTTTCCCACGACCCGTTGTCAGAGTTCTCGATGGCAAAATTTTGAATGCTTTCCTAATACCTTAAACGAAAGAAGGGGAACTTGAGGGCTCGTTTTACAGCGGAGCTGTTAAGCTTGGCGTTGCACCGTTAGTCGCAGACAGGAAACTATCATCATCATGGACTGGCACGCGCTCTCTTCTTCCTCTTCTGTTTCGCTCCCAGAACACGTGCGCCGATTTGTTCGGCGTGGGATGCGATAACTCCTATGGGCGAAAAAACGAGTGCAGAGAGAGAGAAAGAAAGAAATTCTTGGCGAGGTGGGATTCGAACCCGCATACCCGCGATCCGAAGGCGAGAGTCCTAAACACTCGGCTATCCAGGCACACTAGCAGAGCATAGCATAGCCTTGCATAGTATAGTATAGCAAGGGGGTGGGAAAGGAAAGTGAGGGCGTGGAGGAGGGAAAGGAGGAAGGGAGAGAGCAAAGCATAGCATAGAAATAAAGAGAGAAATAGAAATAAAGGGAAAAAAGACAGAAAGAGAAAGAAAGAGAGAGAGAGAGAGAGAGAGAGAACTGAATAAAAAGAGAGAGAGAAACAAAGTAAGAAAGGCAAGAAAGAGAAAGAAAGAGAGAAAGAGCGAGCAAGAGAAAGAAATACATAAATAGAGAAAGAGAGAAATAGAAATAAACGGACAAAAAGACATGAAAAAAACAGAGAGATGAGAGAAAAAGAAAGAAAGGAAAAAATAAAGAGAAACAAAGAAGGCCGCCCAACTCTGCACTTTCTTCAGGCTTGGCACCACTAGTGTGGATCTGCCTTAATTTCTTTCTTTTTTTTTTGGACGCAGCCTTAATGAAATCCAACAGACAATGAAGCCAAGGAAGGTACATAGGTGACGTCATTTGTTGTCCCCTAACTGTAGTGTAGCAATTATGACTGCCAGCGGCAAGTTGTCTTTTCGGCCGCTTTAATTTCTTCACATTTATATCGTAATTATACTACAAATAACGTCCCGTATACCCTGCTTGGCTTCATTGTCTGTTGGTTTGCATTAAGGTTGTTCCTGATACTTGGGAATATGCATCCAGAACACGACCTTTAAAAAAAGGACAGTGAGAATCGCGCGCACCGAACAAGAGTTACACAAAGAACTCTGATGTAAGGTACGAAGACGTTGCGAAATATACAGGAAGTGCAGCATACGCTGTCGCTGTGGAAAATGGCAAGGGCACAGAAAGCACTGCGGCAGCAACAGTAACAATGGGCATAGCCACAGCAGAAGTTGACCTAGCCTTGGTAAGACAACCTGCGGCGAAAGAGTAACGGTGCTTACAGACTCACAAACCACTTGCAGAAACTACTGACTCGCAGCGATGAATATACACGGTCCGCGTCATAGGTACTTCCTGGACTTCATGAAGGAAACACAGCTGTAAAATTTTGTTTAAACTGTATTGGTGTCGTAGGGCAAATTAACGAAATCAACAAAAAAAATAGAAAGAATCGCCAAGTGAGCAATGTAAGCTAGCATCAAGAAAATACCAGAAATAAGCGCCGTTTGGACCCGAGGCACGATTTCCTGGCGTGTATACGTACGCGATGGCTGACGCCGCGGCCCAAGAAGACCATTCTCACCGTGCATCTCTGCCGGATGGGCAACGGAGAAGTGATGGCATTCCGAAGAAATACTCTGTCATTCTGCAGATTAAACAGTAGAACTTATCCTCCGCTACATTCCAGACTCAACTGAGTTGGAGCGGTCAAATTTCAAAAGACTGCAAATCCGTACGTCCCTGGCACGCTACTCCACAGGATCTCGCCCATGCAACACCCATGCGCTTGCAAGTTCTATGACGCCCCCATCAACCTACCCCTGATTTTTGGAAGCGGACAACATGCCCTCAACGCACGTAATAAACGAATATCAATTGGGAGGCCCGACTGTCCAGTTCGAGCCACGAGGACCAGCTATAACTCTGGTGAACAGGGCTGGGAGGGCGGCTGGGACCCACGGCTTCTTGGATTGAGGGGGCTGGGCGAAGACAACTAGTTTGTTCGGAGCAATGTCGTTTCATCACCATTGCAGTTACGCATCGAAATATGCCCAGCCTGATTTCAAGTGTATGCAGTGACTGAAGCACCCATTCGGAAGCCCCGCTGCAAGAGTTTGTCACTTGGAAGTGACGGACTCTAATGCCCGAGCATATTTCACCCTCACATGCTTTCTTGTTTTATTATAAAACAAGAAAGCATGTTATAAACCAAGAAAGCATATTATAAAACAAGAAACAAGAAAAACACTATATAATACAGTAAAATACCACTTCAACGAACGTCAGTTAAACGAACTATTCAGTTCTACGAAATTTTTAATATCCCCCGCCGAAGTGCCATTGGACCCAATGCTAACGCATTTCAGTTTAACAAAATTAGTGCAGAACGTACTTCAGTTCTACGAGCATATTTTGTGACACCATCCAATGCCTCTCACATCATATCGATCAGAAATTGTTTGAAAGACTGGGTGCAGACAAGGCTTTGCGTTTTGAGGACAACGTCACCTTTGACTCTCGCGTTGAGACATGTGCCACTCTGTCTGCAGAAGAGATTGTAACGTGCGTCCTACCTCAAGAAGAGGAGGAGAGGGAGGAGGAAGGAGTGACCCTTCTAGAGGAAGCACCAAGAATTTCAGCTAAAGAAGCATTGATGTACTTGGAAAAAGTGAAGTTCTTCGCTGCCCAGCAGAGTGTTGTGCCGGAGAAGGTTTAAGAGAGCTTGGACACAGCGACTCAAATCATGACCACGGCAGTCCTAAGCGCACAAGTGCACGTTACTACGTTCTCCAAAATATGCTAAATAAGCAGAAATTCACGTTCAAATAAGCAGCATTGCAAATAAATTTCATTTCAACAACTGATGTTTTCTTTAGCTCCTGACAACAAGTTGCAACATAGCTATTTGAGTTCATCGAAATTTCACTTTAACGAACTTTTTCCTGGGGTCCCTTGAAGTTCGTTCAATTGAAGTTTCACTGTACTTAGTAGATAGAAAGTTAGAAACTGCCTAATCGGACGTTTTGCAAGCCGATCTACACCTTTCTCATTGGAATTTCTTGCGTAGCTTCGTTGTTTCAAAAGTTAGTTCATTAAACATGCCTATTTAGGCAATTAAGCAGAAAACAAAAAAAAATAGTGTGACTTACTTCATGCAATAGTCAGCAACCTTCATTTGGTCGCCCCTTCATAGAGTGCGTCGGCATATTTTTAAACACATTTAGCTGGGGCACCCTGTATATGAAATGTTCATTACATTATTATCAAAGCGATTAACCAACACTGCCACCACAATTGACGTTGCTCTTCCAGGACGTCTGCATAGGGTCTTTTTCCGAAGTAGTTTCAAGCATTGGTGCGGATTTGTGGTAGGATACTTAACTCTGCCAGGGTTCGATTCTGGCTGGAACCTTGTTTTTTTGTTTTTTTTATCGGGATTTTCTGCGACACGGGCATAGATAGATAGATAGATAGATAGATAGATAGATAGATAGATAGATAGATAGATAGATAGATAGATAGATAGATAGATAGATAGATAGATAGATAGATAGATAGATAGATAGATAGATAGATAGATAGATAGAGAAAAGGTCAATTAAGGTCGGCCAAGGTGCGCTTCGCATTCAAAATTAATCTGAAGTTCCTCGCTACAGCGTGTCTTATACTCGTATCGTGGTTATTAATTTTTAGTTTAACTTAGTAGTTGCACGTGGAAGGGCGCGTGCTCACTGTCTCCGCTTACCACTCTTCCCTCGACCCTGAGTTCCTACGCATTTTAGAGCGATAGCTCTAGTCCTTCCGGTACAAAACCAGAAAACTCCTCTGTGCATGCGCTTGACCTTCAAGCTCAGCCAAGGTCAACGCCGGCTAAAGACCTTCATCAAACACTAGTGCGACGAGTTCGCGAAAACGAAAAGCAGTTCAAGGTGAGCCTTTCGTGCTGCCACCGCCAGAGACGCTGTAGCTGCATCCAAGTTCCCTGCGCTTCATTGGCGGAGGCAGGAATTTGTTTCGGTACGGGGGGGGGGGGGGGGGGGGGCACGCCCTTAATTCAACATGGGGTCCGGGTACGTAAGTGTGAATGAGTGTCATTTTGTGTTCTGTTCTGTATCCTATGGGAGAAAATTTTCGGGAAGGAGGGGGTACGGGCACGGTGCGCCACCCTCTGGCTACGCCACTGCTGCGCGTTCGCGCCGGGAGTGCCGACGGTGCCGAGCAGCCTCTGTGTGTTGTGTTGCAGTGCAACACGTTGTCTTCCTTGCTAGGGCGTGTAGTCGAAGCGCGTAGGCTTCACGCAGTACTCGCTTAAACCAAGATATGCAATAAAGTGAAACCTCTACAAACCAATGGTCTCGTCTTTTCCCAATGCAAGCAAAATCGACTTGGTTAATCGGCGTTCAACCACGACATTTTTTTAAAATCATTTCTCCGAGAGCGTTGATGGAATAGTAAGCAAGGGTTTCTTTGAGCTGTTTGCGACTAATACAATTTCCCTCGTTTTATTCAGCATACCACGAGTACACCTTTCCTTTTCTTCTTTTTCTGGTTTTTTTTTTTCTTTTTAGCAGCTACGCGTTAGGAAAGTCGCGCACGAACGGAAGCTATCGAGCTGAGCCAGCAAGTTGAGCACACTGACGGGCGGCACAAATCCCACCTCCCACCCGCTGCCTCTGCAAGCAACCTATACTACATTTAGAAGGACTGATCGCTGGGCGAGTTGGTAATCTATGACTACGATATACTACACTACGGTGGGTCTATGACTATACTACGGTGGGTCCGACAATTTCAATGCTTAGAACATGATTGCGCAACTTCGAATAATCTCGTCGCTTTTGCCAGAAAACCCGCCCTCTTTCACTGGTTGCATGTCCTGAGGCGCGCCTTCCTCTTTCAGTACGCTTTCGTCACCTTCCTCTTTCCCCGAACTATTCATGGCTTCCAAAAAAATGCAGTTCTTCAATCAGTCGCATCGGTTGCCTTTCCCCTACGAGAAATGACTGCCTTGACTGCCACATTGCAATTTCGCGAACTGTGCAGCCCATTTTGGTCAGTCTCCGAGCACGTAAACGTATAGCGGATTATATCGTGTCTACAGCCTAGAACGCTACGCGAAATAAGATCAGTCCGCTGCGCAGGTCTGTCATTTTATTCTCCACCTCAGTTAGGCGTACACGAGCACAGGAGAACCGCACCCTGCCTGATATATACTGTCGTCGAAGGCTACCGGGTGTACTGCGTTGCGCACTGCTCCAGTGATACGTCGAGTGGCTGTCATCGCTACAAAACGAGCACGTTCGCCTCCAGGAAGGCGGATTAATATAGTCGTAGCAAGACGGGGCGACGATGGCCCTTGCGACCAGGGAGGGCGAGACGGAGGAACCCACGCGGCCGAGTCCACGGCGGCGGCGGCCGCCAGCGCGTCAGCGTCAGCGCCGCCGCCACTGCGACCGACGTCTTGCGCGCCAACAAAGAAAACGCTGCTGCCCGGGGAGCGAGAGCGGCGTCGCGAAAACGCTGAATCCCGTTCGACTATGAAATTGCGCCGGGGCCAGTAAAACAGGTGCGCCGAGCAAGCCGCGCCTTTTCCTCGGAAGCGAGACGTCCGCTCCTCTTCTGCGGGCGAACTCTCCTTCCGCCCCTCTTCTTCCCGGAGTCATTACTCGCCCTGCAGTCTCCTCTTTTGTAATTACGAGGTGTCAGCAAAACTCGCCCCTCTCCGCTTCCGTTCATGAAGCGCGGGGGTTTTTTTTTTTCGCTCTCTCTTTCTCGTTATTATGCTCTTTCGTTTTCTCATTCTCTTCGCACCACGTGCCTCCGCATGTTTCTGACTTGGTTTAATTTTGCGGTCGCCATAAGAAAACTGAAAGAGAGGGAGAGGGCCTTTTAGTAGAGAATACGGCTGGTGCCTGTCAATGTACCGGTGCAAATAAAAATTAATAATAAGGGAAAGGCAATTGTGCAACAAAGGCGACACAAAGTCGCTGGAGCAATTTCTTTCTCCCTCTCTTCAATTATTAACGCGCACGTGCCGCGCTGATAGCGTCTCAAAGTTCTGGCGCAGCGCGTTAGCACGCGAGAAACGAGTCAGTCATCTCGAAATTTCTGCTTTGATAGACAGTAGTATACTTAGCGTATACGGTCATAGTCCTGGGTGTTGCGCTGTTCTTTGAGACGAACCGTACGCGTTTTCTATACGAAACTCGCCTGCACAAAATGTTCGCACAAGTCTTTTTCAGATGGAACGTTAGTCTTTCTTGATGTTTTGGAAACTATCACATTTGGTGCAACGTTAAATGGCTGAAATAGGAAAAACAAAGGAGCCCGAAGCTTTCATGCTCCTTTATTCTGTACGTATAAGGTAGAGTTGTAGATATTCTTGTCGCCTGCGTGAGCTTTGTTAGTTGGAGGTTTAATAAGAAATAGACATCAGGGCGCCTCAAACCATCGCATGCAAACTAAATTTTGACGTGATAGCGTTAAAGAGCTCGTTTCGCAGGAATTCCGGTGTCGGCGTCGTTGATTGCGAGCGAAAAATCCGCGTTGTCCGTGACCGAAAATTCGAGATAGGTGCAAATAAAGAAATCTTCGGTTCGCGTGCGACCGGAGATTCGAACCTGCGACCCCTCGCTCCGTGGAGCGACGCGTTTAGCCGCTCGGCCACCACGCATACATCCTCCAGCCCACTAACGGCGAGCTATTGATACACACCATTTACTGTTGGTGGTAAGCACATCTCGGAGGTTCTTCAGGGTGGCAGAGAGGACCCACGAGATGGCACAAAGAGCCCACAGATGCGCTTTCAAACGACATCGCCCCGCCGTATGGCCGTGTTTTGTCGAGGGCAAGACAGACGGTACGATTTTTCATGCGATTCGACGTCCGACACGGCGGAGGGGAAACCGGAATGGTGACCTTTCATAGCATCGTACAGCCACCATTCCCTCTCCCCCACCGCGGCGTCGGCCGTCGGATCGCATGGAAAATCGGACCCGTCTGTCCCCCGCTTAAAGCAGCCGGAGCGCGTCTGCACTTTGGCTATCCTTGCGGCGCGTTTTAGGTGTCGACCGAGAAGCGAAGCGAGGCTAGCGACTGGGAAGGCGATACGAACACTGTCGGATTACGCTATCGCGTTCTACTCTTGAAAGCGAAGCTCGAGCGTCCTCCAAGTTTTTCCCCTCTTCCTACGTCTACAGATTCTTTTACTGCGTAATCATATGGACACAATTATATTATCGCGTAATTATATCCTTGCTTGCTATTAATATCCTCCGCAAGTATCATATCCAACATTAGCAAGCAACGAGCGCCTTAGAAAGGCGTTTCCCGAAGTACCAAGGGTCTTGTATCGCCGCAATAGGAACATTAAGGACGTGTTAGTGCATGCAAAATAAACTTTCATTCTACTGCCAACATATTCAACAGACTTGCAAACACCTTCAAGATGACGTTATAGTTAAAAGCGTCCACCATATAAAATCTAGTTCTACCTGCACTAGTTCAAATGTTATCTACACGATCGCATGTTCATGTTGTCACAAGCGCTACATTGGCGAAACAGGACAGCCTGTTAATGTTAGATTAAACGGGCATCGCGCGGACACGGCGAAGAAATTGCCGAAAGCAGTGGCACGGCGTTTTAATGTGGCAGGTACGTCACAACTTGGACGATCTCTTTAAAAGTTTATTACGCTCCAGCCAACAGGTGTAAACGTATCAAAGGGGGCTCTTGAATCGATTCGATATGGTTCATACACAACGAAAGCCAGCGAGAATTAAGCCCGTTTTCTAGGAATTTCTAACCATGCTTATCCCCGTGAAATTATCACTGTCACATGGTGCGTCCTTCTGGCAACCATGATTCAGCGAAACGTCTACCTTCGACGCGAATACCCCCGCTTTCGTTCTTTTTCACGGACTATTCTTTTTGACACACCCAATTCGACAGGCCGGCCCCTCCTTCTTTCCCCACCCCCGATTTCGCAGTTGCTCTGTTCTCCTCTTTTGTTTGGGTTGCAGGAGAGGGAAAACAAGTCACCTTGTCGAAACGTCGGCTCCAGCGACACCCCGTGTCGATGAGCTCAAATGTTATGTTCTTGATCGGTGACAAATAACCAAATGAGGCAGAACAGTGGCGCGAAATTATGGCGTAGCGTATACTTCGTTAAGTAACAAACTTCCAAGAACACCTATCGCAAAAAAAAAAAACGAAAAAAAAAATGGTGGTGTTAGACACCACCATATAGATAGAGTTCTTGGCTCACTCTGTATGGATGAAGGTTGTAAATCGTTCTTTTTGCTGCGGATAGGCCTTACCCACAACTTCCTTAACTAACCAAGTGTTCGTTTTGAGAATCTTAATGCGCCCAGCCACACAGTATATTCTGCCGTGATTATATCGCCGAGCGCAGTTTCCACGCCGCGACGTAACTGGCACTGATGCGAATTTCCACCAATCGGAAAGAATGTCGACAACAAAGTTCCATATTTGTCAGCAAACAAAGAAGGGGAACGAACGGCCAGAGATGAACAGGCTCGTTGGACGCAGTTATAAACGGGTGGGAGCGTTGCCGGTATGGGCGGCACTCGGTGAGCTGTCTATGAAAATGAACGCCGCCTTGCGGCATTCCTTTCTGGGCTCGTATCAGCCCAGAGGCAGCGGGATAGAGGGGCCCCAGATGTTCTCTCAGCTGGTCGCGAACAGTAGTCACGCCGGACGAGGCTGGGAGCGGGGAGGAAGCGCCAAGGGAAGGGAGGCCAGAGAGCGCGCGTCAGTCGGCGGAGGCGCCGCCGCGCGCACTGCAGAGGAGCCGTCCTCCCAATCAGCGAACTTCAGGCGCGGCCGCTGGTCTTTCCTGATAAGCTCGCTTCCCTCCAATGCTTCCGTTGTGCCAGCCTGGAGGTCAGGTGTTCGCACCGATAACGAGCTAGAAAAGGGACGGGCGCCTGCCGAGTTTACTTTTTGCTCACGGGTGGAGCGGGGGGAAGGGGGGGGGAGGGCTTTTTGGGCCCAGACGGCGCGTCCGCCCGTCCGTGGACGCCGACGAGAATTAAGAAGCGCCGCCTTCTTCAGACGCCGGCTGCCAAGACTTGGAGGAAAGAAGCGCATACGCGGTAGCCGCCGCTCCGATGGGCGTCAGGGCGGCAAGAAGGAAGGTCTTCAGTGTGTTTGCTCCATTTCATTTCTTCGTCGCGTTTCTTTTTCCCTCGCTCGGCTTTAAAAGTATGGAACACGCAGCCCGGCGGCTCTGCGTATACAAGAGCCAACATACCGCATTATCTCTCGCTCGAAGGCTGCGTCGGCAAAATGGGGAAGGCGTAGGGCGAAGAGATGACGAGAAAATGCTTTCATCGCACCATTTTGTAATTTTAGCTTCTAGTCTATGATTATCAGTAAAGCTTCTGAAGTACTTCGTGGGTAGTCAGTAGCGTATTTGTCCGCTGTCGCAATCTCGCACTGCCACCCACGCGCGGAGTGAAGGAAAAGTTGGTATCCACATGAACGTAGGGTGGCGATAAAAAGAAAACTAGGGAAGGAAAACTCCTGGGAAACAATGGTTCGCGACTGAGGGGGAATTCTTCCTGTTATCGTCGCCTTTCCAACGTAGTGCCTCAAAATGAACTCGCAAATTGAGGCTGTGATAGAGAACTCTGTTTCGTTGAAGGGAGACGTCTACAGATTGACAGAAGGCATTCAGCTGTCACAGTAAATGCTGGAACTGGAACAATGTGTACAGGAGAAACAGAACTGATTAGTACTTCATAAGTTTACTTTAAGTAGTTTACTATACGACAAGAGAGTAAAGAAGAAAAAAAAAAGCCTGCCTGATTTATAGCAGCATACAAGGCGAAAGCGAAAGATCGATAACTTTTTGAAGAACTTTTGTCGGTTTCCTATATATTTTCGTGTTATTTCTATGTTCCTCCATGATTACAGTCTTCGAATTTCCACAGAATTTGATTATTCTGGGCGTAAAGTCTTTGCCAAATTAGCAAGCAAAGGTCGCGAACATAGTTCACTTGCTGCTCAAGACACGGCACGCCAATAATTGCGACAAACAGGTGATAAACAGGGGGAGGGGGGGGCAACTCCCCCCAGAGAGCAGAGAGAGAAATGTTGAAAGTAGAGGCCGCCCCCCCCCCCCCCCCCCCCCACACACACACTTTCGACAGTGGTCATTGTCGGCTGCAGACTGGGAAACTAACAAGTGATGGAAAGTTTTACTTGAACGCAGCAATAACATAATTATGTAATAAAACTGGCCCTATGATTCTGCTGTGACGACTGTCCTCCGTGTGTCATGACCACACACTGTAGGCTATCTGCGGTGCGGGCTGCCTATTCCACGTTTTCGCGGCTTGCGCTCGAGCATTGCAGAGGAAGCTATCCCTGGCAGGGGCTCTACGTATAACATCACATCAATCAGTCATGATTTTATTTTGTTCTGCCTGGCCTGAAATTTAAGTAATCGGCGACGCAAATACGGGCGGGAACCAGTAAACGTTTTATACCCCATCAAACGATCTCCTTTGTCGGGAAATTTAGTTTCTTTCTTTGAAAACGAACAGCATCGCCACTGCTCTATCCGAGCTGCTGTGAGTTGATGAGTGGGCAGAAGTGTCGAGTATTTTAGTTGTGCCGAGCCAGGAGAGCTAAACAAGATTCCCACTTTAGTCTCCGATTAGCCTGCTTCACCTTGCTTATCATATGGTAGCCTGCAGCGATCGCGGCGGCTTGAAACAAGGCAGTGGACTCGAGCACATTGAGAAGCCCAGCTTTCAAGTTTGCCCCGTTACTTGATCTACCTCACCAGGGAAATGATCAGCGTCCACGGTTTTCAGGGCTATGAAGACTGCCCACCTGCAAAAAGATTGTCTGTTCCTAATAATGTTTATTTCACTCTCTACGTCTGTCTCAGCAAGGACGAATTTACAGAGAGTTGTATACGTGCAAAAACAGCTCAACGTCATTATACAACTGAAATATCTATTATGCATATATGAATCCATCTCGCCCGCTGCTATAAGTAGCCGCTGCCAATGTGATTGGCGGGCAGCTTTCTTGAATTACGTTCGGTATGAGACACTGTCTGGCTATTCAAAAAAAAATTATTGTTCAGCACAGTAATGCGCTGCTTATTGTGCACGCTTCATTTTAACGCCGCGAGCTTTCGCAGGCTTGTGACGTCGCGCAACAAGAAGGCGTTCTGATGGCACATCGAAAATGTTTGACGAATAGCGAAGAACCAATGATCAACAATACGCCGTATTGAAAATAGTTCACTATTATTATTTTTTACGCAGTCATGCGTACGTGGTAATTACGCGGTGGATCACTTACGCGTCATTTGTTGCGTCGTGTTACGAGCAGGTGCTGTGAGCATGACCCCGAAAACTTCGACCAATCATTAACAGCTAACGACCTGTACGGAAGGAAAAAATGCAAGGTAGTTTAACGTTATAATAGCCCACATTCCTTCGAAGAAAATTTGATCTTACAGAGTTTACGTAGGCTATTTACTTGGAGGCGCCGGAGGGGAGGAGTAAAGGGCCCCTTCACCGCTTTCGTGTCCAGCTCCCACACAAGCTGAGTGGGGGCGGACGGATGAATTCGTAGTCATTTATAACCAGTGCTGGGCAGTATCGAAGATACATGTATCTTAGATACTATCTTAGATACTCTTTGGGTATCTTGTATCTGTATCGCGATACGTCTTGCAAAACGAGTATCTGTATCTGTATTTCCGATACATTCGATAAGGTATCGTGTATATTAAGATACAAGGTACTTCTATCGCAACACAACCGTGCGAAACAATAATCGCTGGCCAAGCTCCGCTTCTCAAGCTGGTACTGCTGCCACTAAGCCATCTGAATAAGCCTAAGGGCAGTGACGTTATTTTATTTTTACGCCAGAGTCATCCAGTGAGGTTAGAAGATGAGGAAGACAAGCACGCGGACGTCTACGCCCAGCCCACGTACATTTTGTTTTCTCAATGTTTTTTTTTCTTTTTAGTTGCGCCAATGCCGCGACACTTGCTCATAACCACTGTCCTGCGCCGCGTACTCCACTGCGTGCGGTGTCTACGGCGCAAATTCTGATGTTGTTACAGTGTCATTATTGAAGATTCTCTTGCGTCTCGCTCCGTAACGAAATGTTATGCATGCAAGGATGGGGTTGCTTTGTGTCGCGTGGATTTTACATATAAGCGATTTGAAGGATCTTGTGGATGTAAGCTTGACTTGCATGCAATGAATTAACTTATATGCAAATAAGATTCTAACAACGTTAGCACCACTGGTACTGATGCTAGATCTAATAGAGCAAGCGTTTACCTGACAGAAAATATCCTGGCGTACCGTAATTTTCACTTCCTTCTACATTTATTCAAAGAATTTATGAAATCATAATTTGATTACTAGCACAAGTGCTTTTTTAGCTGTCATTTTGCATCACCTACATTACCTAGGCCTCTGCACTGTGTTTCCGGTCTGGATACTGCAGTATGTATTTTGTAACGCGCTCCCAAAATAAGATTTCTGTTGTATTCTCCTAACTGTCTGCTTTATTTCTACTACTGTTGACACATTTACACGTTGCCAATGTGATTTTGAAAACAAATATATTAATATGTGGGCATGCCTTGAGTATACAATACAAAATATTCTGCTTACCGCTTAAGAAAATAGCGAAATTGAGTTTGCATTATAACAATGGAAATCATTAGGAGCCATCTTAAAGATGTTAGGAAAGTGAGTCGAGAAACGTTGTTTTACTGAATGCTCCGTTTTACTCATGAGCGTCCCAACCAGCCGTTTCAGGCAATTTTTCATAGGCACTGAATTTTCTATTGTCTCAACAGGTAAGTTGACGATACTTCATGCTCATAGCTATTAAGGGCGCCGTCTGTATTGTGTTCCTGTACTCATTCAATGTGAATGTTTCCACCTCTCTGTGGTTCTGTTTACACAGAATCACCTCTCTATTTTATTTATATTTGTTTTCCTGTTTTAGGCCTTCTTAAATATTTTTCGTATTCCTAATCGCCACGTATTGGGAGCTATAAGCGGCAATAGCGCGAATAGCGGCGGTCTCCTGCGACGCTTTGTGCAACTATACAATACGTCTGGGACATTTCTGTGTTGCACATGTTCTCTCGTTGAAGAAAAATTGCTAAAATATTGCACGTTAGTGAGTATATCAACAAAGAATCTCTTGCCAGCAGCTAAGTAGAACCTGGAAATTCATTGCAGTTTTACGTCATCTGCGTATACACCAGGGGTCTCAAACTCGGCTTATCGCCGGCGGGCCGCAGTCGCGAAATTTAGCTCCAAGGGCCGGGACAGTGGAGATGGTGGGGTGTGAGAGAGTTTGAGCAAAATAACGTTGCCATTTGAAAGGAAGCCTTTCCCATATCGCATATATAGGTCATTTCTGAAGGGGATTTGGAGCAAGGTTTCGAGGAACATCGATACCGATGTACACAATGAGTGAAATCTGGACGCAGATTCTGATATGTAGAGTTTTTGTTCCACGGTTATGTTTCAGCACATGGTGACCACATGTTCCTCACGAAAGGAATGTTGAGACCAGTCAGGTCTGCGTGGCTCACGAACATACTTATTCAGAAAATAAAAACAAATGGGACGGAGACGGTAATGTGTGCCGGCCGGGCCGCTAGCGAACAGTTTCAAACCCAGTACATACCATGCGTCCCCTGCCCCGTCCCCCTCCCCCCACCCCCTAAAAAAAAGTCGCTACCAGCACTGTTGCTGCTCTACACATGTCCGGATATACGGTATTGTGCAAAGTGTCTTTTACGGACAAGGTAAAAGTTCACACCGGTATTTGCGCCGTCGTGCGAAGGCTTCTTATTGACGTTATTGTGATTATATGGCAACCCGCTAGCTGGTCGGCAAGCTGAGCAGCGACTCCCATCACTTGCGAAAATGACAAGCAAGAACCGCAGTCAGCGAAATGTATGAAGAGTTGTCCTGTGAAGAAGCTAAAACAAGCCCCAGTAAGTTGTTTTGGATGGCAACTAATGTACTTTGAGCAAGAAGTGCAAAACTTTTGAGATACTAACAGACATTTCATTCAAGTAAAACAAAATAGGCCGTAGTTAAGAAATTTTCAAGCAGACATTATCGTGTATAGGCGTTTGCTGCTACATTATGTGGATCTATAATAACAAATTTGAGAATGTATCGAAGTATCTTAAGATACAACTGCCAAGTACCGTATCGGATACAATTACTGCGACCGTATCTTGTATCTGTATCTCCAATACTTCTTGCCTGAGTATCTTGTATCGTATCGCGATACAATTTCAAAGTATCTTTGCCCAGCCCTGTTTATAACCTTATAGTATACACAACTAGCTCAATGTGGTTTCCATAAGTATTATTCCACTGAACTTGGTCTTCTTCGTTAGAAAGACTTTATTTAGAGGGCTCTAACAGTAATGAAATTGGCACTCGGCTTATTCTGAGGACTTCTGCGAAGTACTTTGCTTTGTCAGCCACATGTTTTGTTTAACAAGTGAGATTTTAAGGTACTAGTCACAGCGGGTTCTTCATACTCATCGTATTTACAACGCGAGACTGACACTGTGAAGTTTGCAGATGGAATGCTCAGATGATACAGGTGTGGCTGTACTTTTTAAACTTGACGGTAATATTTCCAACATGTTCTTAAACACTGCTGTGTTGTCGCGGTATAGGGCGGCCCAGCCTGCACAATCTGTTTGTGCAAATTCTTCCTTTATTTCAGACAACAGTTTTTAAAAGCAAATCATCTATATGAATATAAAAAAATCACGTCAACTGGAGAGCAAATGGAGGCACGGGGAATCCACAATGATGACGATGACACACGACGACGATGAGGATGCATAAACAAACGCATTATGATGACGATAATGTACAGATGAACAAGATGTGTGTAATAAATGCCCATCTATATATATATATATATATATATATATATATATATATATATATATATATATATATATATATATATATAAATTCTTTCCGCACATGCGTTCAATGCAAGCACTTAATAATCGTTTACTATTAGTTTTCTTCGAGTGAAAAAACGAGATTTACTTTGAAGCTTTCTCTATCTGGCGCCTTCTATAAGAAGCGTGGTCAAAAACCCAGTGGCACTAAGGACGGGCGGAAATAAGATGCCAGCTGATGCTCCGCGTGTACCCAGACGACCTATAGTGACGATACGCGAGGAGGGCACAGTCTAGAGCACTGCACGGGCCCGGGCCGGCACGAAAGCCCGGGCCCGGCCCGGCCCGCGGGCCGGGCAGGGCCGGATAAGGGGTTCTTGGATCGGGCCCGGGCCGGGCTCGAGCCCTTGATCTTCGGGCTCGGGTCGGGCTCGGGCCTGAGCCAGGCCCGTATTAGGCCCGGGTCTCATACGTATAGGTATAATTGCGTGTGTACGTTGTGTGGCTTTGTTTTTGTTGTTTTGTGGGGTTTAACTTCCCGAAGCGACCCAGGCTATATGAGACGCCGTCGTTGAGGGCTCCGGGTAATTTAAACCACCTGGAGTGCATTGGCGTCCACAGAAATTGCACAGTACAAGACGTCTACAATTTTGCTCCATCGGTATGCTACTCGGTATTTCAAGAAACGCCTAATATAAGCTTCCGCCATTATAGTGAGTGAAAGACGTTCTTGGGTACCGTGTAAGGAAAGCAACGGTAAACTGCCTAGATTAGTGTATATAAGATGTGCGCGTTGGTATCTAGGGAAACATTCCGAGTATGCAGCTACGCTCGCATGCCCGTAGACTGGCCAACACGACTTGTGAGTCATTAATATCTCAGGAGCTGTTTTTCGTGCATTTTAAGTTCAAGATGCAGAGCGACTCTTAACCCAGGGCAAACGCCTTGTTGATTTTCCCATTACTAGTGGTGATGCGCCAGACCATAGAGACACTCGTTTCCCCGAGTGGCGGTGGCGGTGACTCGGGGAAGAAGGGTGGGACAAAGAACCTTGTTGTTTTGAACACGAAAACGTAGTGTAGGTTGGGTGCAGTTGCCTGCCGAGGCGTCAGCACGACAGCTTTAATTTATGTAACGCAGCCCAGCCTGGCGTATTCCTCCCAGGAGCAGCTAGAGCACGTTTTTTTTTTTTTTCATTGCATTGTGCAATAGATGAAGTTTGCAGGAGACTTGCTAATTTTACTCAACAGCCCTAGCTCGTATGCAGTTGATGTAGACTCGACCTAAAAATTTCTGCCATGCGTTTTTCTCCCCTTTATGCAGGTATTATATTTTGTAGTTCTTCTTTAAAATGCAAAAATGAGATTGCGTGGTTAGCACTGCGTGCGTACATAAAACAGCCAGCTACGACTCCAATTATATTTTATATTGCCCTGCAATCATTTCGCAAGAGTGTTACGGGCGTAATTAACCGAAAGTATACACAGTATCGGTGAAAGTCGTGACACTGAAAGAAGTTCCTAAAACAATGTCTAGAAAATATCTTGTGTGCGGCAGGTGTGCGGCACAATAACCGAAGGTTGGACGGTGACTCCTTTATGCTCAAGGCATAACTAGCTGAAATGGGCCGGGCCGGGCCGGGCCGGGCCCAAACCTTTCGGGCCCGGGCCGGGTACGGGCCACATTTAAGAACACCGGGCCGGGCTCGGGCGGGCCGGAGCATGGCGTTTTCGGGCCGGGCCGGGCCCGGGCCGGAAAAATCGGCCCGTGCAGGGCTCTAGGGCACACCGGCTGCGGGTTCAGGATGTGTCGATAACTACACGGCACAACATTAGGCAGCCGCGCCGAGTGGAACTAGCACCGCCCGAGGCGCGTCCTTTGCAATACACTCCGTCATTTTCAAGCTATCACACTTATAAAGCCATTCAGTATATAGCGCATTGTTGACGGATTGTGCCAGCTTGACGTCGGTTGATGTGAAAACACGGATGCTTTGAAGGTGCTGTGTGCTCTAAACGATTATCAACACGACCGTTCAGGCCAATTTTGATTCAGTCACTTTCTCTCTCTCTCTCTCTCTCCTAGTGCACTTTCGAAATTTAACCTCACGTGCTAAATTTCGAAACTGATCGACGCAACACCTACACGTCGGCACGGCATCTGACAAAAGAAAGGAAACGAAGTGATTGTCCTACTGCAACACAGGATTTAGACAACATACTACGTAACAAGAACAAATGATTTTTAAAATAGTGCTTAACCGCAACTAAACGAAAGCAACGACACATCGTTTGCCGTCATCTGGCACTTGTTAGTGAATTTTTATGTAGCGCTTAATTAATTAACTAAGATCAATTATACCAAGTCTTTAGTATTCACATTAGGGCCAAGTGCGTTTCATCACGTTGTAAAGGGCATTCTGAAACGACCGATCCAATCTTTTGTGACAACGTACGGACAGGTGCCCCAAAAGTAAAACGGAGCACGCGAGCTGTGGTCAAACGGGGCGAAACTAGAGTCACTGGAAAAATTGACTCTAGGCGAAACTGCATGCCAGCGCGCTCTATCAGAAGACGAGCTGCAGGTAGCGAGAGTGCGTCGGCATATCCGGCTGACCCATCCCGATATTCTGATACTCGCCTTATCGTCGACTCGAGCGAAGCCGCGCTGCTACCATCACTGCTCGTCGGGGGCGCCTTAATGCTCTATGCATTTGTTTGCACGCGTCGTGACGGAATCTTAGGAGGCATGCGCTTTCTGCATCGCCAAGATTGCCACCACTTTTGCCCCTGGCGAACAGTGATGATAGCAGCGCGGCTTCGCTCGAACCGGCGACAATGCGAGCATCAGAATATCGGGGTGGGTCAGCCGGATATGCCGACGCAATCTTGCTACCTGCATCTCGTCTTCTGATAGAGCGCGCTGGCATGCAGCTTCGCCCCGTTTGGCCACAGCTCGCGTGCTCCGTTTTACTTTTGCGGCCCCTGAACATGCTGCGGCGCTTCCTTTCCGTGTGCCGCCGTAAAAAAATGCTAACGCGCGATGAAGCTGAGCCGCGGCCGCTCATTTTGCTACACCGCGCGCACGGCTCTTTCGCTCGAAGCAAGGTTGATAGCGCTGCAATACGGCAGCGTATAAGCGCAGCCACGTGGTTTGATTTCATATTTCGCGGGCTTTTTAAAATAATAATTGTTGGGGTTTTACGTCCCAAACCACGATATGGTTGTGAGCGACGCCGTAGTGGAGGTCTCCGCAAATTTTGACCGTCTGGTGTTCTTTAACGTGCACCTGAATCTAAGCACATGGGCCTCTATCATTCCGCTTCCATCGAGATGCGGCCGCGATTCGATCCCGTGACCCTCGGGTCATTCGTCGGCCACCTTCATCACTAGACCGCCGTGGCAGGGTCCGCGGGCTTTCTTTAAACGAAGGGAAAAATCGCCACGCAGCATGTGCGTTGCCACAAAAAAAAAAAAAAAAAAAGATCGGTTGTTTTTGGAATGCCCTCTACGATGTAACGAAATGCACTTGGCTCTGAAGTGAATAATAAAAAGTAATTTATCTTAGTTAATCAATTAAACGCAATGTAAGAAATACCTTAACGAGCTCCAGATAACGGAGGAAAACCATATATCGCTGGTTTCATTTAGTTGCGGTTAACCACTTCTTGTTAAATCCTTGGTTCTTGTTACGTGAAACCCACTGTATATTAGTGGATGCCAGTACATGCCTGTATTGCCAGTAATAAATTAGCCGACGACGCAAGCCGATCCGCCCATGCAAAACTCGAATGGTATCGATCACACTGTCAAGGACTGATGCTGCGAGACAACATTGCTTACTGACTCGGACTAATAATTGCGCACACTTATTGGTAGTCTCCTAGCTTCCAAAAGTGCTTCCTACATGAATTTGATCCTTCTTCGAAGCTACAAATATCATCACGAATTTTCCGCTCTAATGCGACGTCATTATGCCGCCTCTGGATGGGTGTTGCATTCACAAAGGCATACTCGTCTCGCATCCGAATGATGGACGCATCTTCATGCGGCTTTTGCGGGACAGACGAAACGGTGAAAGCACACCTTTCCTTTAACCGTTCCTTCTGCACTGCAATCTATAGCGTGCAAGCCGAGCAGCTGAAAGCAACGAATATATAGAAGCTTGTTGTTTGCTCTTTGAAATGATTTATAATCTAGTTTGCGCAGCGGCAGCTTCGTAAGGCTATTAGGGCCGAATGCCTGTCATCGAGTTAACTGTATGTGCGATAACTTAGTTTGGGGATGGGCCTGTGTGCACGCGCAAGAAATAAAAATAAAAAAATGAATGTGTGCTATACCACTCCGGCCACGGTTCAGTGGCGTAGCCAGGGAGAGGGTGGCACACCGGGCACATGCTGCACCCCCCCCCCCCTTCCGGCATTTTTTTTCTGCCATCGGATACTGAGCCCAAAGTGACACTCGACCACACTTGCCTGTCCACAAAAAAAAAAGAAAGAAAGAAAGAAAAAACATGAGGAGCCATTCCACTCTGTGAATGCGTATGACCAGCGAAGCTGTTCAGCACACGACACAGCAGAGGTGACACAGAACTTCGAACCTTAGCCGATCACTTACTACACACCGTGCAAGTAAATACGAAATGTCTGGACAGAAAGTTCCCTTTGAATTTAGCGCACACTCCTTCAATATTTTTTTATTTGAGCAGCGTGCGTCTTTTTGCCACGACGTGCGTCGTCTTGACTATAGCTTGCCGCATGCGCTTGGCGTCTCGTGCACGATCTTAATTGGTATTTGGCGCCCCTGTGTTCCCTTCACTTTTAGTGGACCGGTGGTGAGCAGAGCCCAATTTCTGGGGCACATAAGTTTTCACTCGCTAACAAACGGAATGCCCCATAGCCATATAGATAGCTTCGCTGTAAAAGCGCTCGCCGTTCTGCTTACATTTCAGTTATTTTCCCTCCACGTAAGAGCTTCATAGTTTGCAGACACGATCGCTGTGTCGAGCGATATATATATACCCTATACAGGCTTTTTCGTTCGCCATGCCCAAGTTATTAATAATAATTGCTGCAGTTTTACGTCCCAAAACCACGATATGATTATGAGGGACGCCGTAGTGGAGTGCTCCGGAAGTTTCGACCACCTGGGGTTCTTGAACGTGCACCTAAATCTTAGTACACGTGCCTCGAGCATTTTCCCCTCCATCGAAAATGGCGGCCGCCACGGCTGGGATTCGATCCCGCGACCTGCGGGTGAGCAGTCGAGCACCATAACCATTAGACCACCATGGCGGGTCCCGCCTTGCCCAAGTTGAGGGGCCTCTTAAAGGTGGATGCACACCGACTCCCCAGCTCTCAGTTTTTCGGTGGTATATATGTGCCAGCAATCGGTTGCCAGTCATTGCCGATGAGAGAGATAACAAAACGAGAGAAAGGCAGGGAGGTCAACCAGAATTGTAAAATCCAGTTTGCTACCCTGCACTAAGGGGAGGGGGAAAGGGAAAGAAAGATGGAAAGGAAAGCGGAGAGCAGAGCAGGCGCGCGATTAAAAAAAAATAAACAAAAGGAAGGTGTAGAGCGGAAGTACTAAAGCCTATTCAATAGGCCACTGCACGCAATAAGTTCAGTAAGCCCTTAATTGATTTTAGGTGTGGATTCAGTTCGGGTCGGCATTCTAGCACTGACTGTTCCGACAGGAGTCTGTTGTCAAGGCGGGCCAACACAGCAGCTAGCGACAGTCTGTGCGAGCTGTAGCGAGGGCAGCGACAAAGAACGTGGTCTATCGTTTCTTCGCTGTCACACTGGCTGCAAGCAGCCCTGTCTTCCATGCCTATCCGGAAGGCAAAAGATTTGGTGAAAGCCACACCAAGCCACAGTCGGCAAAGCCCCGTTGTCTCGAGTCGAGAGAGCCCGGACGAAGGCCGAAGTCGACGACACGGGTCCAGTCTATGCAGTCGTGTGTGCTGTAAACTTGGTGTGGTTGGCTATCAAGCGCTGGCGTTTGCGGGAAGATATGCATGATGAACGGTCGTAGGTCGTAGACAAGGGTGCTCCTTGCGCAGCTGAGGCGCACACAATTTCGTGTATCCCACACCCACAAGCAGGGGCGTAGTCAACCCCCCCCCCCCGAAGTTTTTCAGTTTTGCTTGCGTATATATACACGCGCACATACAAACGCACGCACGAACATACATGAAGTATGTATGTTCGTGCGTGCGTTTGTATGTGCGCGTGTATATATACGCAAGCAAAATTTCTGGCTACGCCCCTGCCCACAAGTCACTGACGCAGTTCTTGCGGTTCACTACAGATGGCACCTCTCTACTTTAACAGTACATGTGATGTACTAGATCCCTGGCCTCTTGGTGAAACAATGGCTGAAGCGGCTGGTGGCGGCTGACGCTTCCTTGCTCCCGATTCAGAAGGCGTTTAATAGCGGCGTGTTTGTGGCATCACATGGTGGGCGGAGCGCTAACTGTTCGCTGTAAAATTCCTAGGTACTAGAGATGCAGAACTATCGGTAAATTGACTATCGATAGCACCGATAGTTTTTTTTTTTTTTGATACTATCGACAGTGTAAACAAACTATCGATTGTACTACTATTGACAAACTATCGATAATCCAATCGTTAGTACCATCGGTAATATTACTAGCAATATTACTGTCACGCTTATTTATTGCTTCGTTTTGATGTATTCGGGTTTAACCCACAAAAACGTTTAGCAACGTTTGACGCACATCTCACCGCAATGTTTGAGAAGCTTCACGATTGCTTTAGATCATTTTGTTAAGATTACGCGCGGGACGCGAATATTCAAGTTTATTCGAGAGCTTACGCGAGCACCAGCGATAACGCTGGAAGGTTCGATGAATGATGTATAAATGACGAAGCGTTCCACCGATTATCAGATTACTCGACGGCCGGCGACTGTTCTCGCCGCTATCAGTGCGCAGCGTGTATCGCTTGTATTTTGAGTTAAGTTCGACAAATAAAGAGCTTCTTATTTCACAGTCTTGCTGTAGCATTCTTCACCGTCACAACCACGTGACAAACTATGCATAGTGGTGCAAATAGCGATGTTGTTGCAGGCAGGCCAAATTGCCCAAAATATTTGCGATAGCCTGCTATCAGCTTCGCTTAATTTATGAGCAAATTTTTGGCGAGAGAAATTATTTCCGCTGTGAAAATGGAGGCACACGTCCATCAATAAATTCATGTTCAATAGCAACCAGTTATATCTTACAATTAACAAACTTAGTTCTTGACAATTTTTTTATATTCAAATCATAAACTGCAATATAAATTTGAAGCCGCACAGTTCCACCAAATGTAACGGCTTCCCTTCCGCTACAGCTGAATAGTTTGACTTTATGATCATGTGTCAGAGAAGCACTCTGGTGAAGAACACAAGCATGTCAACTTTCTTGCCCTTCGGCCTGCTCCTCCGACTCCACTATGTACCACGCGTGCGGGGAACCAAGTTTATGCTGCAATGAGTTCGCGCTGTTGATTTCTTACTATCGACAGTACTTACTATCGATAGCACTATCGATAGTATTTTTTACCATCGAATCGGCAGTTCGATAGTGACGCAGCTATCGATATTATCGATAGTACCATCGATAGTTCTGCATCACTACTACGTACTCACATTGTGTTAAGAAACGAAATCAATACTTTGCTATTTAATCCTGACTGATTTACTGACAGCTATAGCAGCTGGTTCTCAAGCCGAGCACAGCAGTATTATCAAGAAGTTACTCATAATGCGCGAAACATCGCGTTCTTCCATTGCGCTATTATCTGCAACAGTCTTCAATGTAAACACACAAGAGACACCATTTTCAGAGCTGGTGTTGCGCACAAGATCCTGCATAAAAGCGCGTATGCTGCGCAGTAGCTCAGTGGTTAGCGCATCAAGTTCCGAAGTGCGCAACGTGCAGGGTAGGCGGAGGTGGGCAATTTCTCTTCGTCAGGTATTGGTGAGGGTGAATTGGAGTGTATAATGGAGTGATGAGAATGTTTCCCGACGACAAAGTCACGATAGCGAAAACATCGACGACGGCGTGACAGAGAGCACGGACGCGAAAATTTAATGTTCAAATCAACATGCTGTGTTGATTTGAACAATTTATTTTCGTCGCACAAATAAAGTAAACTGACCGAACCACACTCTTGCTTCGTTACAAAGGTCTCGTAATGTTGATAAGAGTTATTTGTAAGGACATTCGGCTGTACATCTCACAGAAAGGAGGTTTTTCTTCAAATCGAGAGCTAACTGGCAAGGCTAGACAGGAGAGGAGGAACTTTTCGGGGATAATGGTGGACAGGGAGGCCTGAATGACACGCCTCTTGCTTGCTACTGCGCGCTTTAAAATGTGTTTGTGCAAACAACAAACACGGGTGTGCAGAGGGAGGAGGATATGGTGGAGTTACATCTGCACACGGCAGATGTATCTTCGCGGACAAAGGCGACTGCAGCGTATCTGCGGATGAACTTTCCACATAATTTTCGCAGTTGTTGGAGCCACTCGCGACCCATTCAAACGAGAGAGTAGTAGTTAACGTAGCCTCGATTACTCGCCGCAGCACTGCAGAGTCCGACGAGGATATATGTGGGCGCACTGTAGGCATTCGTACTTCGATTACGAGGTCCGCATGAAGCCAGTTTTCCGTATGTATAACTCACTCATTCACTTGCGATGGCGGGTGAGAGAGGTGAGTGTAAGTATTGCTTGTTTTAGGCACATTTCGAACATTCCACGCATTTCATCACTAGCAGCGTAATGATGAGATTCATGTGCGCTCCTCCAAGTAGGCGCACCTCTGAGGGGGCGATCTACGCCGGAAGACGATGCGGACAAAAGGGCCCACGAACGTCTGGATGCCGTGCGCCTTTTCTATTAATCCGAGCGGCTGTTCCTTAGGTGGCGCGTCCCGCGAAGCCCCCGCGGCGAAGGAGGACACACAGCTGCGTGCCGACGACGACAACAGCGGCAGCGGACAGAGCGATGGAGATCAGCCCCGGTTTTCGTGGAGTTTCGTAAATGAACTTGATAAATGGACTGGCGCTGTCTCTATTCAAACCTCGACTCGGAGGGGAAGGCTGCGTAGAAATACGCCACGTGCGCCGGACACCATGATCGATCAAGTCTCGTTTAGTTTTGCCTTCTTTTGGCACCGCTATACTCTCTCGCTGTTCCATTATTGCATTGTTTTCTTTTGTTTACGCCCAGCCACCATCTTGCCGAGATTTCATATTTCATACGAGAGTACAGTACATATCCCACTTTCGGGTTGTTGTTCTTAAATCCCGAGCTGTCATTAAATGTGTATATTTATATATCTTCCTCTCTCCACTTCCACGCACGCTCTACAGGCGGCGCGCGCTTTGTGCCCAGCTTCGTTTATCCTTAATGCGTTTCTTTTACGCCAGTCTGCCAGTTTGTTTCCGCGCTTTTGTTTGTCCCAAAAGCATCGTGCGAGATGGAACGAGCCGCCCGGGATTATAAATGGACCGCCCAACTCCCAGCGACGTTTTCATTTCGCCCGTAGAGTTTGGAATGTCGCGCAGCATGGTCGTTAGCTGTACGCGTATCGTGGTCCAATAAGGCCTCACGAACCCTACAATGATTCCGGCTTGATCAAGTTCGCTCACTCCAATCTTGAGGCCACGCCCTAGTTTTTCGTTCTTTTTTTTTGTATCTCGTTTCTGCGTTTACTTCACTCTCTCTCTGCCAACCGTGTCATTTCTATACCCACTGTGCTTTGTAGCATCGAATTAATTACATACCTGTCTGGCGATAACATATTACAATGCTGCACAACATTACTGAGAACTTATGAGAAGTGCGTGGACGCTGGCCCCTTTTTTATTTTATTTTTTTCGTGCCTGAAGCAATGCACGTGTTCAACATTGGGTATATTTTATACATAACCTGCCTCTCATAAATGACGTGGCAAGTGGCATGCTAAAGTTTAATCGCAAAGTACATTCCAGGACCTCGCATCTTTGAATTATGTTGTAACAAATATAAGCCAAAGCACGGAAAATTCGCGAATAGCAAGCACCAAGCGTCAAAAATCGATAAAATGAAAGAAAAGTTAGACAAGTTAGTGTGACAACATACAGGGCATGTCCCTCCACCGCCTTAACGACGTATAGTTGCGCCTTTATATAGGGCCGTCACGCTTGCCGCTGTCGACTGCGTTTTCCGTTTAATTTACTTATGCATTACAAATATTTACCACCTCTCGTTACTCGTGTATCCACAATGTATTTGACAGTATTTCACGGTTCATGCACTACACGGCAGTTCGAGTGGCTCCAATTCTTGCAGTTAACGATCTGCTCAACAATTTTCCGTGTACGTAAGAATATCCTTTTAGCACCAGCAGACAAGGGCATAAAGGAAGCGTAGACACCACGATGCGCTATATAGGTGCAGCACATGGTTAAAATGTTGTCCGAATACCCACACGGTCAAACACACAACCGTACCTAAAAGTATAAATTATATCAGGAACGGCACATCAAACCAAACCTTTCACGCCATATAGCCACACTGCACTGGATAGGCAATAAAAAAAATAATACTCGAGACCATTCCACTCTGTGAAGATGGGTGACAAGCGAAGCTCGCGGGATCGAAATCTCCGTTGTGAGTTTTCTAGGGGATTCGTAAGCGTATAGTTTTATTCTACATTGCGGCCATCCATAGAACGCTGTGTTCGAACGGCATCGGCATGGCGTCTCCTTCGTAGCGTTCGTCAGCATCTTGAGCGGCACCCTTTGAAAGGCGCATCGCGCGAACACCGAAACGCTTGTCTGGCATGAAATTTTCGCGATTCTCCACACTCTAAGAAAAAAAAAAGAGTACGTGTTACTATTTTCGGCGAGTCCTCACTTGCCACGTATATGACTCTTTAAAAAGGCACTTTAACTCTCTTTTGGGTCCCACTTCTCCGATGAGAGTATATGATCTCCAAAAAGAGTTCACGTGTCTCCTTAAAGAGAGTCATATACGTGGTAAGTCAGGACTCACAAAAAAGAGTCAAATGACTCCTTTTTTTTCTCTTAGAGTTCATGCCGGCTTTACATGTTGTCCTGCAGAGGGCTTTGATTTCACCACCACGAAAGTCAACAAAGCCTGCATGGAAAGTATTCTTTTTTTTTACATTTGTATTGCGCCGCTGGTAAAACGCATTCATAATATTCACTTTCGGCAAGCATGGGTATGTAGCTCAGTGGTTAAGGCACTCGCTTTCGGAGCACAGGGACCCGGGTTCAATTCCAGCCGCATTAATTTCTTTATTCCCTGTGCGTTTTTTAATGCATTAGTTTCTTCCGCCACTCCACAGAGAGCCCCAGAGGTTCCACTTTAATGCTTCGAAATGCACCACTGCTTTCTGGATGGTGCTAGGGGCCTTTTGTAGACTCGGACGGACGGCACAAAATCAAGGAGGTGTGCCACATACAGCTCCCATGCAAAAATTACCCTGCACACATGCCGTGACCTTTTCTTTGAACTAGTCTCATGAGCTGCTGCGGCTGTGTCCCATACTTAGACTCTGTGTCCGCTGGTGACGCGACAGTTGCCTGCATCCGGTCCAGGTAGATCTGATCAAGCATGCACGAAAAAACTGCCGCTTTTCCGCGCATTTTAGCCCACCCTGCGGCTACCACATGCGTGTGACCATGCTCTACATTTTCACCCACAAAATTCTGACAGACAAAGAAAGGGTCATCATCATTAGCCTATTTCATGCATGTCTACTGTAGGATGAAGGCTTCTTCGCGCCATAACACCATATCCCATTGCCTGTCTTGCGTCAATATACTCCGTCCTATGCGTGCAAATGTTTTACTTTTCTCGGATCACCTATAGTTTTCTTCCTCCCTCTACTATATTTCCCCCGTCTTGGCGCCGGTTGTGCGACTCTAATAAGCCACTGATTATCTCTACAACGCATTACACTACGTGCCCGACTCAATTTTTTTTTTAGAATATCGACTGCCCTTGTTTTTTCTCTAAACCACATTACTGTATTTTCTCTCTTAAAGTTGAGCCTATCATTGTTCATTCAATCGTTCACTGCGTTGTCCTTAGCTCCACCTGAAGCTTATTTCCTCACTTAAAGTTTTTGCCCCATATGTTTGGTACTGATAGTACGCAATGAATGTACACATTTCCTCTCACTGCCTGCGCCTACGCGTTCCTTCTCATTTTAATCTCACGATACGGGTCTCTTGTGACTAATAGGTCTTAATATACGTACTCTTGCACAAATACCAGAAGCCCTTGACTGCCAATCACAAAATCTCGTTCTCTTACCAGGCTGTTTGTAATTTCCTTGGTCATCTGTATATTAATATTCAAACCCACTCTTAAACTTTATCGGTTATAACTTATAAGGTACGCCAGTCATTTCAAGTCTTTTGCATAATTAAAGAACAGGAATAAACGAAAAGCATACCCGCCTCCTGATTGTTGACATGGATCTGATATATTGTAGAATATCCCATTCCGAAGACCGCATGTCTTCTGGATTGACCGAAATAATGTGTTGCCCTGATTTTCTTGGAAATTGCCTTAAGGCTTATATTTAACAATACTGAAGTTGAGCCGCCCTCCCCTCTTTCCCCTAAGGGGCGTGTAGTACACCTCTTTTTTAACTTCTTCCTTCTAGTGGAATAATATAACGTAAGCATTCTTTCTACTCTGAGCTCTCTAACATTCGAAGTATTGAGGAAATGCGCATACGAAAATTGAAAGCTTTTTGAGTGTAATGTCCCCTCTATCTTTTTTTAAATGCGAAGCATTTCTTAGCGAACCTTTGCCACTTTGAGCGTTTCTATCTACGTATCTATCTATCTATCTAGCCGCCTACGTCTTGGTGCTCTCGTGATCGCCTCCTCAACCTTGTGTAGACCAAATTTAGCATGGGAGGGTAAGAGGCAGGCACGTAGGCAAGGGGGGGGGCGGGCCCCCCCCGAAATTCGTCCAGCCTTTTATGTTCCCGGGCGATTTTTTTTTCTTTTTGCCATGAAAAGACTTTCTTTCGAATAATTAGGCCTTGGGCCCCCCCCCCCCCCCCCCCCCCGAAAAAAAATCCTGGCTACGTGCCTGGTAAGAGGATTTGACGAATATGATTGTTGGGTCATGACATGAATAATGTGAAAATCCTGTCGCGTACGTTGTCAAACCCTTTCCACTAGACACGCGTGGCAGATACCCGTTTGCCACGGGCCGCGGTGTACGGGTATGCGCCACAGGTGATTGACAGTTTATATCTACCCGAGAACGGCGAGAACAGACATTGGTAACTTAAATGCGAGAGCGTTAAGAAAAACCAACATGGGCAGCGTTGACTTGACGGATGGGAATAATGAAAATCAGGATCCCAGCAGGAATCGAACCCAAGCATTCTGCGTGGCAATCAGGTATTCTACCACTCAGCCAAGCCAGGTCTAGTTTGAAACTGGTTTGGAAAAACAGCCTACGCAGGCGTGATATCGCTGCAACGTCAATTGTGGTTGTCGGGCTTGCTATCTAATTTTAGAAGAAAGCAATGAGCACTACATGATACTCCTACGATGTGTACTCCTACGATACATGCGTCATATCAGATTAACGTCTGGGGTTCCAGTGTTGGCTCCGCTTTTATAGCAGTCTAATAAACATTACATTTGTATTCCTACGGTTCAGCAAGCTATATTGAAGCATTGCTCGACCTCTGAGGAATACATTAACGAAAGTTACATATTATATCCACATCACCGCACCGTAAAGTGTACTTCGTCCGCCAGAATGACGCAGTGTCCTATTCATTTCTTACGAGGCGGGGCGATGGCCTCATGCTGACCGAGGATGATGCCAAATTGATTGACAGCCGCTTAGTAGACTGGGCAACGTAGGCCACATACGAACAGGTAGTCTACGAATACGACAAGCGCAATCCACTGATGTTGGTCTACGTAGCACTATCCAGGCCTATCAGCCTCGACGGCCTATATCTCACCAACGCGAAGGGTGGCTTCAGATTTCGACATGTCGCCGGCTCTATCGACTCACAATTTGTCGACGAAATGACCGAGGCATCCACGAATTCCAACAGCTCTACTATACCACATACTTCACTACACATGGACCCCTCGTCACCGCGATCACGACCGAATCCTATAACAAGTCATGACCAGCGGCTGGTGCTCACTGATCACGGTGATGATGACCTTATTCAAGAGCTGTCAAGAACTTCTTCCACATATGCACCCGGGTTCGTGAAACGTACGTGCGTTCTCCATCATAAGGGACAAGTATAAGCACTACATATCAGCTTACTGCTTCTGGTGTGTGTAATACCCACGTTGCCGTTGGCAGCGTTACCTAACCGTAAACAACTGGTTGTATAACACATATGCGGCTTTTCAACATATATGTGTGAGTTTAAAATTTATACAAATATTTATCGACATTTTGTGGCGTGTCGCTCAGTAAAAATAATTACACCACAGTCACCTTCCCGCCGCATACTTCGCATAACATCGACTCCCATGGTACGTGGGATCTGCCGAATTTTTTTGATGCGAAGCATTTCTTAGCGAAGCTTTGGCACTTTGAGCCTTTCTATCTATCTATCTATCTATCTATCTAGCCGCCTACGTCTGGGTGCTCTCGTGATCGCCTCCTTAACTTGGTGTAGACCAAAATTGGCGTCGGAAGGTAAGAGGATTTGATGAATATGACTGTCTGGTCATGACATGAATAACGTGAAAATCCTGTCGCGTACGTCGTCAAACCTTTTCCTCCGGACACGTGCGGCACATACCCGTTTACCACGGGCCGTGGCATACGGGTATGCGCCGCAGGTGATTGAAAGTGTATATCTACCAAAGAACGCCGACAACAGACATTGGTAAAACCGACACCTGCAGCGTTCACCCGACGAATGCAAAGAATGAAATTCAGGATCTCAACAGGAATCGAACCCAAGCATTCTGCGTGGCAGTCAGGTATTCTACCATAGAGCCACGCCAGGTCTGGAAACTGCTTTGGAAAAACACCCCATATATGCAAGCGTAATGTCGGTGCAACGTCAATTGTGGTTGTAGTGCTGGCTATCTAATTTTACAAGAAAGCAATAAACGCTACATATGTACTCCTACGACGCAGGCGTCATGTCAGGTTAACGTCTGTGATTCCAGTGTTGGCTCCGCTTTTATAGCAGTCTAATAAACGTTACATTTGTATTCCTATGATTCAGCAAGCTATATTCAAGCGTCGCTCGACTTCGGATGAATACGCTAACGAAAGTTACGTACGATATTCACATCATCGCGCCATAAAGTGCACTTCGTTTCGATAATACTGACGTATGGGCTCTAACGTGAGTGCTGACGTTACGTCAGGGCATAAGTTAACCTTTAAACGCCAATGTTGTCGATGTGCCTGGTAAGCCCACGATGCGCACACAACTACTACACTTACTAAAACACGTCGATCCACCTCATAACGCTTGACTCAAAGCAAAATAAAAAAAATGCAGCATAGAACTAATCGCTGACTGCTTCGAATGAAACCGATTCCCACGAGGTGTGGGATCTGCCGAATTTTTTTTATATTGTTGCTTCATACTCTCCTGTAGGTTTTTTTCTCTGCGCATTTCCTTCAAAGCCCCTATAAGCGTAGGAGAGGAGAAACATCTGGCGTCTTTCGTTAAGCAGCTGGCGTCTTTTCGTTTTGCTTTAGAAACATCTGGCGTCTTTTCGTTTTGCTTTTAGAAAACATCTGGCGTCTTTCGTTGGTTTATTTCATCAGTCAACGGCGTTTTGAACAAAATTTTTATTGTTTAATCACGCACAGGAGAAATCTCACCAGGCACTACCTTGGAGGTAAACAATGGCTGCTAATGGGAATGAGAGACAGAATAAGTCGGCTTTTAGCTAACACTTACACTTCTGCTTCTACTAACGTTTCCTACTGGAACATGCCAATGGCTGCTAATGGGGAATGAGAGACAGAAGAATTCGGCTTTTAGTTAACGCGCACGCTGCGAATTTTTTATTGTTCAACAACGCACAGGAGAAATCTCCCACCGGCACCACCTTGGAGGTCAAGATCTGGTACTAGCGTTAAGACTGGTTACGCACTACGACGGGGACGAACGGGTGCCGCTTTAAGGAGCTTCGCCCCTAAATTATCCCACATGTTTTGGAGCTCCTCAAGCACTCGCCTGGAATCACACTCCTTCTCCCGGACTGCTTCTGGGTTGGCCTGTTTCTCACAAAACTAATCATTTTCCTTTTTTTTCCCTTCAAACTCAGCAGTCTTGTACCTCGCTATCCTGAGATCACTGTCCTTTATCCTATCTGAGATTTCCACGTCGTTCATTTAAGAAGAAGAAGAATAAACTTTATTGCGTGAAGAAGATTCGTGGTTAATTCCGGGTGGAGCCCTCTTGTAGAGCCCCACTGGCTGCGGCGGCTCGCCGGGCCTGGTCTAGGGTCACCAGTTGGCTCCCAGTGCCAGCTCAGAAAGCCGTGCTTCCCAAGACCACGTTCTGAGTGCTTGTTGTGGACGCACCAGACTAGACACTGCATGAGCTGGCTTGCTCCGTACATTGGTAAGTAATGTAAGTGTGGCTGTGTGGTCACTGCACCAGGGGCATATCCCTGTAGTGTATACCTGTGGAAAAATTGAATGTGGTCTTGATATGTGCGGTACGTGTTCGTTTGGAGGCGGCGCCAATCCCTGGCTTGTTGGCTACTTAAGTTGGGATGCGGAGGGGCGTACATCTGTCTTGTAGGGCGTTGGTCTTCCAATATCTGCCTGCTTACGATGTTTTGTTCTTCATGGTGGCCTGGGGGTTCCCCGAGCAGGGTCCTGCGGCTCGGCCAGCAAGCTGAGCATGCGAAGTCTACTGAATCTCTCGCTTTCACGTGTGGGCGGAGGTCAACTTCCTGTTATTGCACTACCGTAAGGAGGTGATCGTTGTTCGTCTTTGTTGACATTGCCGGCATCTATACTATATATACTACATCTAGAGTCGATGCCACATTCGCCTGTCTTCGACTCGAATATACTTGTATCTCTCCTGACTCCATTATGAACCATTATGAACGCACACCAGCTCGTCCAAATCGCTGTTATACTGCTCTATGTTTCGACGCCATTGTCAATAATTGCCTGTCTCCACATCTTTTTTTCTTTACTTAATGCATATGCAGAGAAAGAAACAAGTAGACGGAACTATTTCTGTGCATGTTTTAGGTTCGCGCTACAATCACGAGATAAAGCTTCGGAAACCAACAAACCAACCTCTCCGCATTTATTGTTACTGGCTCTGTGGCAGAAAAATTACTGTTCTTTTATCTACATTTACGTGTTCATTTTGTCCTAACTGTTAACATACGGAGCCTATAGTCTATTGTATTTTTTTGCCAAATTAAACGATGTGGGCTTAAATCCGAAAAAAAAAACGTATTACGCTAGCCTTCCTTTGTGTGTTTTAACAGTATTACGCGAGAATTGTTCGCAAGAGATTACTTCAGTCCATCCCGATGCTGGACGTATCGTTAGCGAAAGCAGTTGGCCAATGGGAAAACATGCATACGAAGGAAGAGCTTTTGCGGATTCAGCCCATGATGATTGCGTTGCGTAGTCATGCAGCTCTGTGCAGGTAACATTTCGAAAGTAGCAGTCGCTATGATTAAACTATATTTATTATTCGAAACAATACTTTTTTTTAATAAAGGCTCTAAAATAGCTCGGACATTAGTTTCCACGGGCCATTACCATTACCAGATATATGTTACGACAAATCAGCCGTAACAATACGAATAGCAAAGTCGCAAGGGTATCCGATGCGAGAAATGTATACGTAATTAAGGCAATTATTTTGCGCTGCCCATCGTTTCCATGCTGCACCGCACAAACGGCTCCTGTAAACATTGGGGCCAGGTTTCTACCCAGTAACCGTTGAAACTCCGCGGTTAAAATGTCCGTAAGCATCCCACACCTAATGAAAATCGCCGCCCACGCACTCCGCGCGTGCCAGCGAAGCTTAAACAGAGCAAAACACGTGGCCCCGGCGCTTATCACTGGGTTAACCCCGACGTTTCATTAATGTCTCTCCAAGTTATTGGTCAAGTCTGTTGAGAAATCTTGACTGGTGTTTACCGCCTGTGTGCTGCTCCATTCTTCATTTGTAGTGGACCAGTGATGAGTACAGAAGTATCTGCCAAATCTATGTGGCACATATGCGCCAGGACTTTTTGCGCACATAGGACGGTTTGGTTTCGCCTAGCCATTGTTGTAAAATACAAAAGCATTTGAAGATGAAACGAAACTAGAGAACTGATTCCTCGTCAGCCGTTCAGTGCACTTCCTTCAATCAAAAACTATTGCACAGCCCTTGAACAGGCAGCGACGTTCCACGAAAAAATTATGTATCGTCATGATGCAGCTGCACGTGTCGTCTAACTAAGAATACAGGCACGCACACATTTCAACTGATATTTTGCTCTGTTACAACTAAACATAATTTTAATAAAAAAGCATCCGTTTCTTTCCTCTGGACAACACTACGCAATGTAGATGTGTTTACTTAGCGGGTGCTTCATGTAAGCCCAACAGTGTCTTAGTGATGTAATCGCAACGTTGTACAAGCTCATGTTTACATAAAGTAGGCTGCTCTGTGCATTAACTTTGTCGTATAAATATTTTGTAAGAAGTGCTGAAAACTATCTGTACGGACTCTATCCCCGCTAATATGTGTGTCCATCCTGTATGTATTGGAATATATTGGTATTCTTCATACGCCAGGAGGTCGTATGTGTACCCACTGCTCCTGATGATCTCCTTTTTTTAATATACTTTTAGTATTTCTTGCTTTTTGTGTGTGTTTGTGAGTGAGTGAGTGAGTGAGTGAGTGAGTGAGTGAGTGAGTGAGTGAGTGAGTGAGTGAGTGAGTGAGTGAGTGAGTGAGTGAGTGAGTGAGTGAGTGAGTGAGTGAGTGAGTGAGTGAGTGAGTGAGTGAGTGAGTGAGTGAGTGAGTGAGTGAGTGAGTGCGTGCGTGCGTGCGTTTCAATATCAATATCATGACGTCGGGGACAGACGGCTTTAACGTAGCCTACCTCCCCATGTTTTCATATATGAATAAAAAAAAGAAATACTGCCGTGCATACACTTCGTTATCGCGTTTATTCGAAACCTGACCACTCGAATCTTCCTGCTGTAAGCAATAAAAGAAGTGAATAATAATTCAACCTCAATTAGCCGAGTCCTACATTCACTCTACCGACTGCGCGCTCATATAGCAGATCACCTCCTGTCGTTAAGACAAGCAGGGCGCCACCCACAGGCCCCTGCTGCTTTGAAAACAATATTCGTCACAGCCGCAAGAGCGCGACCGGTGCGTCGGTTCCCATTCCGTGCGATATTGTTGTTCTTCGGTGGCTACTTCATTGTCGTGCTGACACAAAAGACGCATCACAGAGAACAGGCTGAACTCAGCAGTAAAACTGTGCTTCAAGCAAAAATGAAATGTCGACCGGCCTCGACGAAGTACGCGACGAGGCGAATGTTTTCTTCCCCGAGGAATCCTCGGCATTGTGTACCTATGAGCGCGCCCAACAGATGGCGCGGCTCTCAAGGCCCTGCTAAAGCAAGGGGCTTTAGGCCCGGCTCGCCCTCATCGAGCGCGGTTGTCCAAAGGCAGCGCTCTTCCTTTCGCTCGCTTGAACGCACGAACAAACGGCTCTGCTTCGCCGCACTTCGCTTCCATAGACGGACATTCCGTTAAGCAGAAGAGTTATCCTCAAGTCACTGCAGACGCTTGAGAATAATCTTCAGTCATCCCAATTTCGTCACCTCAGCTGTTAGAACGGCAGCAGTTTTTACTTTGCAAATGCTTATCTTGGCGAGCGGTTTGATGAGTTTTAAAGCCACATAACGCAGTCTGCAAGACTTCATTCCGGACGTATCAAGCACTGAATGATAAACGGTAGCTACTTAACCTATTAAATGGTCCATAAATGACTGAAGAGGACTCACTTCGCGGTTTTAGTCGGGAAATAAATGGCAGCTGGAACTGTGAGCGATCGACAACCGCTGCTAGCAAACCAAACGCGATCACACATGACGAAGAGCAGCCTATCTATCAAAAAAGTCCTCAACAATGTCTAAACTGCCACATTCCGCGTCGTCCATCTAATTTGGAGCGGCCCGACACATGCGGTAGTGGTACGAATCAAACACGTCGATGCAGCCAAGATAAAGTGGTTACACGCCGGTAGCATGCGCACTTGATTCATTCTCAGTGTTTTCCGGGAAAAGCTGCCACATGCGGACTAGTACTGAATCGGCACCGCGGGCTGCGGTCACAGGATACAGCACATCTGCATATTTGTTCAACTGTTCCTATAAGGGACAGATGACAGAATAACAGCGCTGTACACACTACTGATTAGTCATATTGGTTGCAATCCGCTAGCCTACAGAAAGAAAAAAAGAAACAGAGAATAATGCTCGTCATTAGATGGTGCAAACGGCAAATAAAAAGTTGACACATAGGCGGAAGGCATATTCGATGTCTGTCCATGTAAGCAAATCATCCTTGGTTTTGGAGAACGGTGCACTGTAATTCCGCAGGTTGCATTCAACGTGCAGGTTTTTTAATTAATATATTTCACCACCGTGACGCCACAGCACCTCAGTGTACGTGGAGAGACTCGAAAGCTCCTTTTTTTCGTGTTTTCTTTTTAACAGTACGCGTATGTGCAGTCATAGAGGTTAGATAGATCAGATGGATATCTGAACCACACAAAGAGGCTGAGAAACTTTTGCTTTCAAACAAATATCGAATTCATAAAGACAGATGTGTTGTTTACGGAGTGTATGCCTCTTTTCCCAACATGAGAACATTCCAAAAGATCGCGTGCGACTTTCCTTACTTCTGCCCAGAATCCTGAGTTCGTGAAATAAACGTTCACACTTGTAAACCATGCAATGTGCAGCCAGAGGCGCAATGTTTTTTATCACTAACTGAACATTCGCGCTCCTGGCGACCGATTCAAAGTGTGTGTTTGATTTGCCTTAGAATAAATTCACTAAGCATCAACCGACTTGCCCAGTAATTATTTATATTTAATTCTGGGGTCTTACGTGCAAGAAACAGATAATGTTCAGTGAAGAGGAGGGAGGAGACGTCGGCCTGGAAAGCGTGTCTCTAGCCTGCTTATGCGCAAAAGTCACGCTGTGATTATGAGGCAGACGCGAGGCTATGGATTAATGTTGACCACCTGCAGTTCCTTAAGTGGACCACGGCCACCTGGATCGGGCC
The DNA here is from genome assembly GCF_013339695.2 of Rhipicephalus sanguineus. NCBI lineage: Eukaryota > Metazoa > Arthropoda > Arachnida > Ixodida > Ixodidae > Rhipicephalus > Rhipicephalus sanguineus. The sequence continues at coordinate 193,591,122 of NC_051176.1, forward strand.
CGATCCAGGTGGCCGTGAGTGGACTCAAATATAAGTTCACGAACGGGTTTTGATTTCGCCCCCATCGAAATGCGGTCGCCGTGACCGAGAACCAAACCAGCCACATCATGCTTAGCAGCGGCAGATCATAGCTACTGCATATATCAGTTTGAACGAGCGAGCAAAGACGAGGAAAGAGAAGTGGCGCGGTCGATCACTCTGAGCTCGTGGTCAGGTAGCTTGTCTTGCAGGTGTTCGAAATGTAATAAAAAATCCGAGGATGCCTAAGCACTTTTTACGAGTCGTGAATGCGAAAGCATTAATGTCCATTTGAACGCCCGAGTCAGCAAGCAGCGTGCTGACCGAGCCAGGAAGCTGCCGCAGCGTGCGGTGGCAACGCCGCATGCCACCGACGCCCTGCGTGACAAGAGACCGAGGAAGCAGTAGCGGCCGCCAAATCCGGCAGGCGAGCGCAGCAGCTAAGCGAAGTGACTGTGAGACAGAGAAAAGAGGAAGATAGGGAGCGCGCAACGGCTCCGTAGATAGCAGGCCTGTGCACTCTACCTTATCGCGTCATGCTATCGCGTCATACTTGTACCGAAATTTCCATTGTTTAGGCCGGCCTGACGAAAGCGCTGACGTCAAAATTTCGGCCCAAGTAGCATGATGTCATAACGCAGAGTGCACAGGCGTGCCATCTAGGAGGCGCCGGTTTAGCCGCGTGGGTAAGACAGCTTCTAAGCGTGTGGTAGTAGCTTCGAAACTCGCTACTGCCAATACTGTTCCTTTCAAAATTATTCTTTTTTTCTAAACATTAGTTTTCTTGATAACGATTACCGAGACGAAGTTAGAACACAATATAGAGCTTGTGCGAACAAGGAACGCGCGGATAACACAGGCTTTTGAGAGTGAGGGTGATGTGGTGTAGAGGCGATGCCCTCTTCCCTGACGCAACACGTGGTGTGCCAGCAAGCGTTCCCTTTCTCCCGCTCAGCTTCGTGGAAGCGCGCACGTGACGTGGCTTCGCAGCTAATGGGAATTTAGACGCAGTTTTGCAGGGACAGACGCTGTTTTTTTCGCTGAATGAGCCATTTGAAGCTTTTGTTTAAAAAAGGTACCTTACGTTGGGCACCGCAGTGGGTTTGCCCAATAACAAGTTATTATTTCTCTAAGTTCTTATTTTGTATAGTTTGTTGCAACCGTTCAATGTTTTACTTTGGTTGATATCTTGCTCCCTCTTTTTCATCATTTTTCACGTGGTACCGTAATATTTTGTGAAGAGCGACCCCACCTAATCCCAAGAATCTCGTGCTCCTGTAAAGCGTGCTTTGCCTGTAGAGCAAGCACGTGCTGAGGCACAGTACGAATGGATGCGGCATAAATCTGTGTGTTGGAGCGTCACGTCTCGGAATTTCGATATGGTGGCGTGAGATCGCGCTGATGATTAATGTAGTTAATTATCGAGATTGGAGGTCTGCCACGGCCAACCGAGGTTTGAAAATTACATGCTTGTATTAATTAAACGCGAGTCCCGCCCCCATTAGTTAGCAGTTTTATATTTTGCTTTCGTGCAACCAAATAAGTGAATTTCGTTTTCATTTGACTTTTGTATTAGTGCCAACCACTTAGCTTTGTTGGTTTTGATACACCACGGCGTGAAGAAGCGTCATTTAGGAAAAGAATAGGTTGAGTGCCCGGGATACGCTATCGGGACAGGATACCGGCAACTTCGCGTAGTAAATGCCGTCGTCATCAATCACTTTTTAACAATAAATATCCGCGCTTTCTTCTAAATCACAGGATATTACCAAGACTATACTCCTATATATTACCACATCGTCAGGTACCCGGCAGGCAGCTTCAGAATAGGCTATCAAGGTTCAGATGGACGAATTATTATTATTTGTTGACATCCCAACCTATTTTACAAGTTACCGCCTACAAACATTCTTTATCTTGCACTTTTACGCGACAGACGGGTGTTCTTAGGGTGGTGGTGGCGATTTTCACGATGATCATGATATCATCATAGGCGGCGCTATGATTGACAGCCCTGACAAGGCAATCGCTACACCTGAGCGTCTCTTTATGCGTCACATATTTCGCCATGAACCACTTAATCACTTCTCTCGTAGAAAAGTTAGAATGCCAGACACTTTCTTGTGCAATACTCGTGGTCCTTGTGGGAAGGCTATCTGTTCAATGCGCTAATGAGGAAACCTGTTTATCATGCCGTCCAGAAGTGCTTCTATACAGGAGCACAGAAGCGCTTGCAGGACCAAATGAAGTGATTTAGCTTTGTGTCAGCGGGACTTTAAGTAGACAGGATCTATCTGTAAGCGCGATCAAGCCAAAGCTAACAGCCCTAAACGTGTGCGTGCCTTGTGTGGGGTACACATCAATTTCACGGCTGCTTGGCTGACTCGCGTTTCGTCACTGAGTAATCATTGCCCTTTCTCAGGAGTCCCAAAATGTATCCCAAAACAATAGTCACCCAGTCCGATGAAATCTGGCATTGCGTAAGCATGATTTTTGAGTTTTGGATAAAAAGCAGCGAGGGAATGCAGGCATCGTAAGCAGAGCAAAGGGATTAGAAGCATTGCCGAATTCACACACTTGGCGCCTCTCATAATCATATCGTGGTTTTGGGACGTAAAACCCTAACAATTATAATTCACACACTTGGTTACATTTTTTTTCCGGCACCCTCGTGCGTGCTGTAATTTTCACACATGTACGTTGTGAGGAGGTGCGTTGTTGATCTTGTTTTCTAACCTGCAAAAAATACATAAAAGACAAAAAAAGGTTCATCCAGTTTACTTATAACGTGCCCTTTGGGACACCAACTGCTGACTTGTTTACCAATGCTCACATTATCAGAATTCATCAGCTGTATCACTATAGATTAAGTGTCTGTTTTAAATTTGAAACTAAAGAAAACTTGGAGCCTTTAAGAGAAATTGCTTGTCTGGAAAAGAAAAAAAGCAGAGTTATGAGACACAAGGAGGCGAGACATTGATGGTACCGGCCACGAGTTTTAACTCTTCAATGCATCGCTTGTTCCATACCGTGCCCTGCCTTCTCAATTTTTATGCATAACCAATTTTGATCTGTTCTCTTGTGCATCAAGCAAATTACGCTTGAAATTTGTAAACGCGAGAGACTAAGCTACTGATATATATATATATATATATATATATATATAATATATATATATATATATATATATATATATATATATATATATATATATATATAAGGTGTGTCCCTTGTTGCTCGACCATTGTTAAAATCTACTTACGTTTCCAAATGATGTACCTTTTTTCAGTTTGTATGAAACGCGTAACTGTCTCTGTGCTCGTCAACCTGTCGAAAGCCAGCTTTTATTCGACGCTCCTCTGTCTGTTTTTAAAATAGACAAAACTAAAAATTGATAAAAAAATGATCCCTCGTTGGTTTCTTGCTTTACCTCAGAGCTGTGCGACTTCCTTCTTTTTATTATTTTTAGGAGAGGGAAGGGGACGGGGAAGGGACGCGGGGTGACAACACAATTTATGCAGCCAACATACATTGAGAACACGGAAAGCACAGTGATGTTTGTACTTTCTTTTACCAGTGACTAATTTTTAGAAGTCGAACATGTTGCTGGACAAGTTGGTGTTTGCTAACAGACATATTGTAGCGCTGAAGCACAACCATAAAAAGTAGAAACACAAGACGACAGACGACAGCACAGGCGACAACTTCTTTAGAAATATTACAAGATATTGTGTGTCAGCGCTCGACGCAAGACGCGTCTTTAAAAACCAGAAATTCTCGAATGTCATCGTCGGTTGTGAGCACAATAATCTTGCGTTCAACCAGATTGCATGCGCGACGCGAACTGTGGTGTGCATTCTGCAACGTACTCGAGCATTTGCGATCATGCTGGAACGTGCGACGACGCATGTATACAAATAGCCGACGCACTTGACTCGTGTACACCCAATTTTCAACGATCGACGACTGCGCTGGCTGCTTATCGTGCTTTGAGCGTGGGCAGAAGCACACAATAAAGAGTTACGTCTTTATCTGACGCTTTGGCGGTTCCGTTCTTCACCACCACCACAACGTCACAAAAGTGTAAGATGTTAAATTCTCCATGTTCTCCTTGTTCGCGTCACATTATTACAAATATCCGAGTCGTCAACACTTTTCTTCTGAGATGCATGATAGAACGTGAGGGGCTGCAGCAAATGTATACCAATCGTGCTTCTCCCGAGAAGTGCTAAATCAAACTTGCCGTACCTCGCCAGATAATGTTTGCGAATCGACAAACGATTTTAATAAAATCTGACCATGCTCTTCCAGCGCTACGATATCGTTGTTCGCTTTTAGCGCAACTTTCAGAGATTAGCGAGATTCTGAGATCCACGCATCATTAAGTGCCTCAAACAGAAACATTGTAACTACAGCACAAATTCATTTTCATATAAAACTTCGAGCGCAAATAGACGACGCACGACGACGAAGGGAAACACACACCACAAGCGCTCATTCACAACTTGCGCTCAAAGTTTTATAGGAAAATGCGATACCAACTAGCTTACCTAGCTATCCTGTTACAGCACAAAGGTTTCTCAAAGCACAATAAATCACCACGTCGAGCGCGGTATTATGCGAGAGGGTTCTTTATTTTGCGAAATGCCAGGTTCAGGTGCGGATGCTTCTGATTGATAAATGAGTCAATTAATAGTTAATTTTCCTGAGCTAATGCTTGCAAGCAGCGTGCTTTCAGTGCCGTGGTCGTTTGCAGTGGTTCTTTCCGGCACCTTACGAAGCGACGTGTTCGCTGAATGGCCGCTGCTGAGTCCCTTGCCCGCTCAGAGGGCGACAAACAATTTATAAGTTTGACTGAGGCAAGAGAGGTGGTAGTGAAAAATAAAACTCGTCTCAGCGCTTTCTGACCTAACTTTTGTTGGCGTCACGCCCTGCCACGGTGGTCTAGTGGTTATGGTGCTCGACTACTGACCCGAAGGTCGCAGGATCGAATCCCGGCCGCGGCGGCTGCATTTTCGGTGGAGGCGAAAATGTTTGAGGCCCGTGTACTTAGATTTAGGTGCACGTTAAAGAACCCCAGGTGGTCGAAATTTCCGGAACCCTCCACTACGGCGTCCCTCATAATCATATCGTGGTTTTGGGATGTTAAACCCCAGATGTTGTTATTATCATTTCGTTGGTGTCACAGAGAAGATGAGCAATGGTTTCTTCACAGGTGCAATTATCGCATATATATGGTTGTCCCCGTTTCAGTGCGCCAAGAGAAGAACTTTCCAATACGTTAGGCAGACTTGATAATCGCCCTTTGTCGGAAGAAAGGGTCCTGAGACCCTGGCAGGCCCGTAGCCAGGAATTTTTTTTTTTGGGGGGGGGGGGGGGGGAGCACTTGCTGAAAACCTTGACTATTTGAGAAAAACACCTATTTTTATTATTTATTTTTGGTAAAAACACCTACTTCACCAAAATTTCGGGGGCGGGGGGGGGGGTAAGCTAGGACCCCCCACCCCCTGGCTACGGGCCTGGACCCTGGCCATGTGTCCGTCCGCAGCACAGAAGGCGTTGAAAGCATTGCGCCTTTTGAGGACAACCGGGCTTAGAGACAGACTTTTAAACAGCGTCGCAATCTATGTTTTTGTTTATCTTTTTTTTTGGAGCACCTCTTTTCTATTCTCTTTCATTCCCCATTTCCCCAGCGCAGGGTAGCCAGCCGCTCCGAGAAATGGCTAAACTCCCTGTCTTTCCGCTTGTTTCTTCCTTCCTTTGTTGGCGTCATCGCACAACTCCGGAGTTGATTGCACATCGCTGCAATCTTAAAACATAACTGCTCGTCTATATTTTGTGTCTGCCCTTCAGCTGGTGGCAGGGCGTAGCCACAAATTTCTCCCGCGGCGCTGGAGGTGCGGGGTGGGGGGGTTGAAACCACAAACCGCACCCATAACTAGGCCACCGCCTAGTGGCTCTAATTTGTTCGTACTCCATGCTTGCTCTAGAGTAATGCTATGTAATAAGGGTTCATAATTTTAGAAGTGCCGCTTGACGTTCCTTTGAACAGACATGCGATTCAGCTGCTCCGCTATTTTTGCAGTATGCTGATAAGACTAAAAGCGCTTGCGAGAAAACTGCACGGTGGCTAGGAAAACACTAGTCACAGCTGGGATGAGTGAAATCACGCAGCAGTTACGCAAGCGTCGCTCAACAAGCACAATCTACTTTTCGCAATTTTCTTGCGAAGTACGAGTCATCTTTCAATTGCGAGCCGAGCGAACACGACACGTGCTATAATAAGCAAATGAGTCATTCGGAAAATAATAATAATAATATCTGGGGTTTAACGTCCCAAAACCACGATATGATTATGAGAGACGCCGTAGTGGAGGGCTCCGGAAATTTCGACCACCTGGGGTTCTTTAACGTGCACCTAAATCTAAGTACACGGGCCTCAAACATTTTCGCCTCCATCGAAAATGCAGCCGCCGCGGCCGGGATTCGATCCCGCGACCTTCGGGTCAGCAGTCGAGTGCCATAACCACTAGACCACCGCGGCGGGGCGGAGTCATTCGGAAGCCCTGTACCTGCGCACTGTGTACTACAGTTTCTTTAGATCTAAAGAGGCTATGCTAATTTGCTTGCCAGACTTGTTCCCGCATTTGAGAATGTACCCGTAACATAGTGCGTTACTGGCTTGCCACGTGCGTCCTTGTGAACAGGTACATAGGTTTTCGAAACCTTTTCAGCGATAGTGGCCATTAGTGAGCGGTGAAAGGTGACATTAAATAAAGCACTTTTAAACGAACCACAGTTGGCATTTCGGGACTGGTACTGTGTGCGTGTTTTAAAGACGATAGTCTTTCTTGGGGAACTTAAACACAGAAATTTCGGTCTGTCTTTCTGTTTGTCGGCACGTCACTCGATTCAGACAGCCGGCCAAAGTTGAACCACTTGCCCAAGGGCCAGCCATCTTGAACGGCTCACTAGGTTCATACTTGTGTACATTGTTGATCAAAAAGCAAACATTACGCATATCTGAGGCGCAATGTCACTAGGTAAGTATTAGGTGGTGTGTCCCTTTAATAGAAAATACATAGATATGTAATTTTAGTCTTAAGCTGCACTGAAAATGCGACTGCACTGAAACTTGCCTTCCTCCGTGCCCTCTGCACGAGTTCATTGTTGTGTTTCGGTTTCGGTTCAGTATTGCACTGTACGAATGCCATGGGGCGCCGCTCTGGCATTCCTGCGTGTAAATAAAAGAGTGTGTCGAGAGTACTCGTTGAGTGCGGACGTTTCTTCTGCTTCGGCGCTTCGCGCCAAACCGCGTGTTCGGGCTGGCTGGCGTCCCCGCCGGTCGCGTTGGCCACCGCCGGTCTTCGCCTGCTGCTGCGCCGGGACTACCAGCCCGCTACACAGCACTCATGTTTCCCGGCGTATTGCCAGATGGCGTCCATATCTCACGCAGCGCCTCTTCTATCGTCTTTAGACGACATTTGCAGCGAAGCACGCAGATACGCGGCCAATTTTTCCTTTAGTGTTCGTCTTTTTGTGCTGGTTAACCTTGCAATATACTGGGGCCATTCCACGCTAAAAGTCCCAACCATTTTGGCGACCATCTCAAATGTATTCGAAAAAAAAATCCTGGTGATTTATTGCATTGAAAACAACGAATTGCTTGTATATTTCGGATGGAAAAAAAAAGATTTTAGTTACGTGAGAGCCTTCCGAATTTCGCAGAATGTCGTTTGAGTGATGTTTGTCAGAAAATTTATCCTGAGAGCATCGTTTCTCGTTTCAATACGAAGTTGGGTTTACATAATGATCAAAAACGTTTGTGTAAGGTGTTCGAAGCTCAATAATATTACTGCAATTTTTCTGCCATATAAGCCTCCAGAAATTTTGCCGAATTATGTTTGCATGTTTTACTTTAAAATACTGCGCTATATATGAATACTTAAGCAATAAATACTTACTCTAGAGAAGGTATATTTTGCATAAAAAATGTGTTCAGACCACTGAAGAAAAAATCACAAATTTGGTAAAATCTTAATTTTGGTCAATATTGAGATGCAATTTACGCCACGTCGTGCTCCAATTAAAAATCGGCTTTATACCTCAATCGAAAGCGAATAAGTACTTGTATTGCAAGATTCTCATTAGATTGTTTTGTTTTAAGCACGAAATTAATTTTTGAGTTTCCCATTGACAGCAATCTCCCCACTTGTTCATACGACAGCTTCCTCATTGAAGTTCCCCCTCGGGTCACTACACGGCCGCTGTGATCACAGAAGGTCACCACGTCGACGGCCTCTCATTTAGAGCCGATAGTGCAACTCATGCAGAGGAGGTTGCCATCGCTTTGGCCGCCTCCCACCCCACCACTCACACTATCTTGACAGACTCGCGCTCTGCCTGTTCTCGATATATCCAGGGTTCCATCACCCCATTGGCTGCTCGTCTCCTTCAAGCCGCCTCCTGACGCTTTAGCCCTCACTCCGTAAGAATAGTCTGGACTCCAGGCCACACAGGACTTCCCGGCAACGAGGCGGCGAATGCCGCTGCCCGCGCTTCTCTCTTCCGGGCCGCTGCCCTTCCATGTCCTGAGTCGGATCCTGGAAACTCGAGCCTCACACGCTACCGTGATATTCTGGATTATTATCGCACTTCGCGTCGACTTTACCCTGGCCCTGCTCGCGGTCTGGCGAAAGCAGACGAACGAATACTACGCCGCCTTCAGACTAATACTTTCCTTAGTCCGGCGGTCGCCCGGCACTTCATCCCGGAAATCTCTGGCACGTGCCCGACTTGTCAGGTCCTCGCCGACACCTTTCACGTTGTGGCTTCGTGTCCTGCAACTCCACTTTCTTTCTCATCCCCCTTCCCCATCCCAACTAGAGAGGCTTGGGAGGACCCATTGGGCATTTAAACTCCGGCGGGCGTCCAGTGGATGTCCACTTCTGGATGTCTTGGTCGTCCAGTGGACATCCGCGAATAGCCGATAGGCGTACAGCGGACATCCGCTGGACTATAAGGCGCATACTATTTGGCAATCCAGCGGATTTCCCACGGGTGTCTAGGACGGATATTCGGAGGTTCAACGGACGCAGCTAGGAGCTCTTTTTATTGTATTGGTGTTTTCATTGCCATGGAGGGGAAAAAATACGCGTGGCAACTGCAGATCAACCGTAGTCGCTTGAAACGATCGAGTAAGATTAGCGGCTTCAAAATATGTGTAATTTGTTTTAAAGGGCGTCGCCACCTCGATCGGCGTGACTTAATTTGCACGCCATATCGTCAAATATTAAAGACGATAGTCTTCCTTAGGTAACAAACGCACATACTTTGGCGCCCTTCTGTCACCCGATATTCAGCCACTCGGCTAAAGTACTTTCTGAATGCCCAGCCATCTTGAACTGGTAGCGGGATTCATAATTGTGAACATTCTCGATCAAAAAGCAAATATTACGCATATCTGAGGCACAACATCAATACGTAAGTATTAGATGGTGCGTTCCTTTAGTAGAAAATATATCGATACATAATTATAAAGACCGTAGTGTTTCTGAGGCTGCGCTGAAAATGCCAGTGTTTTTTGTGCTGCGCTGAAAATTCGACGCTCAGCCAGATCCGACGATTCAATAAACACCCGTGGTGGTCATACTGGCAGCGTGCGGGTTTTCTCGGGCGTGGCGCGCTTTCTGCGCTGTAAGAAATGACCGAGGGGTTTTTGAAAGCGATATATAGGCTTGGCTGCTGTAATTAAGTACTTGAAAGGCGTAGTGAATTATGTACATCATGTTTTCTGTTCAAAATTCGACCTATCGCGCGCATAATGGCCCTCAAAGACATATCCTTGATTCATAAGTACCGAAAACCACAAGTTCGCAAATAAAGCCCGAAACAATTTAAAATCGTGCGCGACTGGCGATATATCCTGTACGTTATGGTCCCGAGGACGTCCGATGGAGAAAATCAAACGGACTTGAACATTTAATCCGACATTGATATCCATCGGATGTCCCCTGGACAACTGCTTAGGACGTGGACGTTCGGATTTTATTCGGATGTCCGAGGGAGTTTCAATGCCCATTGGGGAGTACCTGCTCGGCTGCTCCACCTTGGATGCGCAACGCTCCTTGGTGGCACGCGCCCGGGCAGCGGCCATCTCCAATAGCGTCCCGGACTAGGGACTGCCAGTCAGGCACACAGCAGTTCTCTTGTGAATTTCTTGAATAAAATGTTTACCACCACCACCGATCGGGACCTTCAGAAATTATTTTGTTGCTTAAAGGAAAAAAAAAAGGTTTTCGTGTTTTATTGTACAATTTTTATTCTACACACCAAAAGCATTAGAGAACACGCCGTTAACTTGTGAACGAGATGTGCCTTTAAAAGCCCTGTTGGCACGGGTCATGAAAGCATCATTAAACGTGAGAAGCGATTAACTTCTAACGCTCTTAACTTATAGGAGCAAGCTTAGTTTCTTTTAATTAATCGCTCTAGGTTTCCTTATTTTGAGCAAATTAATTTGTATGAGTAGAAATTCATACCTTCGAAACAAAGCTATAGCAACATAATTTAGTTGCGTGCACAGTGTCCGCCGCGGTGGTACTGTAATCACGCTGCTCAGCTGCTGACCCGGAAGTCGCAGGTTCGATCCCGGCAGCGGCGGTAGCATTGAATGCGCTCTTCGATTGCTCGGTATACATAGGTCTTCTTGGCCGAATTTTAAAGGCATCCCTCACCTGGGGTGCTATTCTGGACATGGTCAAATTCCGCCATGTTGTCGAATTCCGCCATTGGTGAAGTCAGATTGGCCCGGAGGGCTGCTACGGCCTCTCCGATTGGCTTAAAATGCCGCCATTACAGAATTTCACAAGCTGGCGGAATTTGACAGTGTCCAGGACAGCGCTCCTGGAAGTCATTTTATTTCGAGGGCAAACAGTGTACGAAAGCTCAACGGGGCGTTCAACACCCTGCGACATCGACATTACTGTGACGTGTTAGGTGTGGCCGCATACCATCCTGAGTGACGATGCGTTAGTAGCAATGACGTCGACGATCTGTGTTTTTATCGTTTATCGTTTTACCGACGCCTGGAAACGCTCTCACTCCCAGTGGCTCTCTCCCCACTCCTAATGCCTGATCATCGTCGTGCCGCTTCGAATAGTTTGTCACGTGCTCGTCAGTAAGCATGTTGGGGAACCGTTGCGCGCTGCAGTCGTGTTCTTCGAAGCGCGGAAAAAGCAGAAAGAGTGCGTCGTTTCATTACACGTACGGTACACGCTAATGTGTCCACAAGCTATCAAAGTGTATAGAGAAATATCATCGCCAAGGAACACTCAGACAGCATTAGTAGAGAATTTTAGTTCGTCCCTAGACTTTGTTGCGTTGGCATAATACCCGGTTATTGTAGCTGTAAACGTGAGAAGCTGGATAGGTGAAGCCATCTGGCGGCGCAGAGGAGAACCTGTCAAGCACACAATTTTTATTGTTCTTCTCTGCTGGTGTACATTCGCGGCAGCGGCGTAATTTCGAATGTGTTGCCTTGTTAGAACATTTTTTTTCATCGCGTCACGGACATCAGGCAAAACAATAAAAACAAACAAAAAACGTACGTATTTATCATTGTGCTTGTCCAAAGTGTCACTACTTGTCGATATCACCGTACGGTAACCCGATAATCCGCAAATCCCTTTGCGTATACAGGAATGACGTACACGCTAAAATTATCTGAAGCAATATAGAGTATGACCCAAGCATGCATCCTCATGCACCTCCTCTTCGCTGCTTGGAACGACGTCCATTTCTGAATCACTGCTTTGCAAATAGTCGAAGCTGAAATGTATCGCGAATCCGGCGATTCCCAATTACAGAATGTTGCCTTCATCACTTGTCGACACTGTTGATGGCAACGACGGCGATGCTGGTAACAACTAACAGACGAAATGTCAGCTGAACGCAAGAAGCTAGTACGCAAGAAGGACGGGTCAATACGCTTCTGTGTGGATTACCGTCGGCTAAATAAGATCACTCGTAAAGACGTCTACCGCTGCCTCGTATAGATGACGCACTCGACTCCTTGCAAGGCGCGGAGTACTGCTCTTTAGATCTTCGCTCTGGCTATTGGCAAGTGCCGATGGCTGAAGGTGACTGCGAGAAGACAGCTTTTGTGACGCCCGATGGCTTATACGAATTTACCTTAATGCCTTTTGGGCTCTGCAATGCGCCCGCGACTTTCGAGCGCATGATGGACACCATCCTTCGTAACTACAAGTGGAAAACATATCTGTGCTATCTTGACGACATCGTCGTGTTTTCATCATACTTTCCGACGCACCTTGTTCGCTTGCGCGAGATACTGACCTGCCTCACCACTGCCGGCCTCCAGCTCAACATCAAAAAGTGCCGTTTCGCCGCCCGCAAGCTAACAATATTAGGACACGTTGTATCGAAGGATGGTGTGCTTCCTGACCCAGCCAAGCTTCGCGCCGTCGCCGAGTTTCCCAAGCCCACAACCCTTAAGGCGCTCCGCAGCTTTGTAGGCCTCTGCTTGTATTTCTGGCGCTTTGTACGTGATTTTGCAACCATCATAGCACCACTGACGAATTTGCTTACGGCTAGTAACGGTATGTCCGCTTGGTCAACCTCGTGCGACAAAGCCTTCAAGCAACTACGTTGCCTACTCATTTCACCGCCTATCCTTCGACATTACGACCCCACAGCATACGGAGATCCATACAGACGCTAGCGGCATCGGACTTGGTGCAGTCCTAGCTCAGCGGAAAGACGGCTACGACGAGTACGTCGTCGCCTATGCCAGTCGCACTTTGAAAAAGGCCGAAGCGAACTATTCTGTGACAGAAAAAGAGTGTTTGGCCATCATTTGGGCTCTCGGCAAATTCCGTCCATATATGGTCGTGCTTTCGACGTTGTTACCGACCACCACGCCCTTTGCTGGCTTTCTTCGCTGGAAGATCTGTCGGGTCGCCTCGGCCGATGGGCGCTTCGCTTACAAGAGTATGACATTCGCGTTGTCTACAGATCGGGCAGGAAGCACTCTGACGCCGATGCGCTATCTCGATCGCCGATACCTTCGGATGTATACCAGGCGGCGGTCCAGGCGGCCGTGATCAGCTAGAGCACGGTCAGGAGGTGGCCGCAAGGCAGCGCTGACAGCGCTACGAATTGGCGGGCTCCCCCCCCCCTCCCCTTTGAACCGTGCTCGATACTGGTCATATTAACCAATATAACAGATAGTTATTCGTCCCTCCGTTGCATTCTGAGTCGCGAATCGCTACCAAGGGGTTGGTAACTACTCGAGGATTTAAAAATATTGGTATGCATAAATTTGATGTCAGTGCTCCTTCAAAGGGACACTAAAGGCAAATAACAATTTATGTCAGAGAGAAAGCTCAATGTATGACAACGTCTATTATCAACAACGTAGTATTATCAACAGCAGTACCCTACTTAAAGATAAATTAAGCTAAATGTATCACACGATGAGCGCCACGAGTGGGACATTTTGGAAGTGGTCCCGATGACGTGGGAGAGTCTGAATACAATTAATCACTATAGTAATCAAACTAGCTGCAATAAAAAAGAACCTTCCGTGCATCAAGAGACGTAATAAAATTGTTCGTTTCTGTTTGATTCATGAAAAAAACAGAACCTCTTTGGCGTTGCCATGCAGAACGGCGCGCGTGGTTCAAAAGTTCCGTTTTCGCCTAACTGCGCTTCGCCAGGCGCCCTGCTTCGCTCACGCGGTCGCGCCTCAGTGGTAGTGTCGGTATCGCGTACTGCCGCGTGTGTCTTGCACGCTCGTGAAACTCGCTCTGACAGAAAGTTCGACAAAATACCGCGTGCATGCGATGCTGCCGGATGCCCGAATGGTGCACGCCGCCGCGCAGAAGGCGGGCAACGTTGGGCACGGCAACAGTGACGTACGAAATACCGCTTTCAGGCGGGTGATTTGAAGTGCGCTAACGCGATGCGGACCACTAAAACGTGATTTTATTTCAAAATAAGCACTTCCTTGGCAAAGTAGCACTACGAGGTTTCTGGACCGCTATTTCAACATCAACAATCAATGTCGACTTAACATTTGCCTTTAGTGTCCCTTTAAAGAACACCACATGGCAGAAATTTCCGGAGCCCTCCACTACGGCGTGCCTCATATTCATATCGTGGTTTTAGCACGTAAGACGCCCCGAATTATTATTGCGTGCACAGAGGCGGAAAGCAGCCTAGAGATGCGGTGCGCAGGTTGGATGCTCCAAAAGCTGGAACAAGCGCTATTTGCAGTTGCTCACAAATTTCTTGTGAGCGGATGAACTGCCAAAGCGCCACGTTGAATGAGAAAGAACACACCGTAGTCTGCACACACCGCAGAACAAAAGCAGGCATTGCGTACGTGCGTCCATCATATATCCATTCCAGGCTTCACTGCTACAATGCATGCGGACATAAGTATGTCAACGAGAATATTTCTGCCGCTTAACTTGAGCTTCAGTAGCACTAATGTGGTGCAGAAAATAATCACGGCCAAATTTCGCGTACGTCTTTAATTTATTAAAGCGCTAGCCCAAACGAAAGCAGCCCACATATAAAAAATCACGCATGCAGATGGATAGTCTACTGAGTGGGGAGAGAGCGAAATTGCAAACGAACTGTTTCAAGCAAACCAGCTTAGTGTCACGCTCTTTTTCCGATGCGAAAGTCCGCGTCTTATCCACGTTGGATAGGCGTGGACTTTGGAATTCTGTCTTTCCACTGCCATGACAGGCATTTCGGTACGCAACCATAAGCGTCAACTACAGAGGGGAAGGGGGGTGCACGAGCCCCCTTCTCCCTTGCTCTAACCGCGATTTTTCTTTGCGCTTGGCTTGGGTAACACCCATCGAAATCGGACTGTTGGCCGTCCTGTCTGGTAGCTATTTCACAAGGGCCTGTTTATTCTCGTTTAGGCTTTTAAAATTTGGATCTTACACCAGTGACAGATAAAACATTCAGTGGAAAATGCTCCTCAAATGGATTTATATGTGCGGAATAAGTTGTCCGGATGAACAACTCAAGTCCCCGCTTCAGCTATGGCAGGCTCAAAAAAGTCTTGGATCGCGTAGCGACATCTCTTGGTTCTAAGAAAACAAAAGTGCTTCTGAGAGTAGAAAGCACCCCTACACAGTTAGTCAATGAATGCTTTTGCACAGACTTGCTCGACAAGAAAAAAGTGTAACTTTTTCGATGTCTACAAATGGGTGCCCTTTCATCTGCCCATAGCAGTGCCAAGAAAAGAAGATGGTACGCATTTTTTATTGGAAAGTGAAGGGTTTTACTACTAGTTTCGTCACCAAACAGTGACACAAATACTCATCCAGAAAAAAAAACTTTTGGCGGAAAAATTCGTAAACCCGGCTTCGCACAAGGTGTATGGCACCAAATGGTATTTGCTATCACGTAATAATTTTTCCAGCCCATCTTAAAGGGACACTAAAGAGAAACAATGAATCGGTTTAGATTGATAAAATGTGCTCTGAGAACTCTAATGTCGTTAATATCGCCATCATAGGTTTATTAATAGAGGAGAAAATCAAGTTCAAAATTTTATTTTTAAATTTCGCACCGAAATCTCCCAGCGTGACGTCACGGATTTCAAAGTGTATTTATCGTATTTCGCGCCATTGGCTCAACAAAATTACCCCAAACTTGGTATGTTAAGTCTATGGCCCCCTCAGAGGACAATGTACTTCATTTTTACCGATATAGGAACTACGTAGTCCCTAGTAGGCGCCGTCAAAACATGTGACGTCACGGCGAATGGTGCGGAAGCTTCAAGGTGGCGTCGCCACCCACGTTTTGTTTTTGCGCGTTTTCTCGCTTAATAAGCGTCTTCTCGCAGCAAGCGTGGTGTTTTTGGTATCGTGAAAGAGTACTTTACTAATACGAGAAAAATCGTTTTGCTCTTTAGTGTCCCTATAAATCGATTTCACTCGTACTTAAGCTTCCAAAGCCAGCATTACTCCACTCTTCCCTGGCGAGGCATGTTTCAACAAATTAAACAAAGCATGGCAATAAAAAACACCCAAGAAGCCAAATAGCAGCACCGCAATACACAACAAAAACAAAGGGACACTGCTTGGAAACAAAAACCTGTCGGGAAGAGAGTGGTTGGTCCTCCGAATGATGCGCTACTCATTTGTGCTATGCATCATGCACAAGACAAATAACCTCCAAGGAATAAATATGAATCTGCAGTCTCCCACCAGAGCACACCATGAGATTGTAGCACCAGCACGTAAGAAACAAATTTATGTTAACATTTTGAATTAGGAGGTCTGACTCTCCAAAAATCCTACATATATCACATTCCCTATTCAACAGTTCAGCTGCTCAGCAATCAGCTTCCTACCCTCCTCCTTCCTTTCCATCACCACCTGGCTCGACTGGATAGGCACTGAAGGCGAAGAACAACAGCGCCGACTTGCCGCACAGGCAGTCGAAAAATGCTCGGCCTGTAAATTAGGGCTGAACAAATGTCACATACTAATTATATATATATGGAGAGAGAGAAAGGTAGAAGAGCATGTCGAGCCAATTTAAGACTATGCAGCAGCTTCTCAGCGCACCGCAATGTGAAAACTTGTTTCACTTCTAGGTTCAACCTGGATATCCTGCCCCCTGGTGCGCCCACTATGTGGGGAGCGCTCAGTTGGAAACGTGAATAGAGGCCTTATAGGTGACTGCCACATTGTGAATGATCATGTGGTACCATTGGTTTTTGAGAACTGAAGAGCAAAGGAACTAAGAACTGTTGGGATAACTAATTTGTTTTCTGGCAGAAAAAATATGCCCACACTTACTGTACAATTTCATGTGGGACTTTCTGAAGCTCCATACTAACAACACTCAAACAGAAGCACTGCACTCAGCAATATTTGCATTATCAGAATTTTATACATTTATTTGTAAATGTAAAAATGTAAAGATGTAACGACGCCACCAAGCACAAAAGGATGATTTAGTGTGCTGTACATGTTCATGGACTCAGCGTCTTCCTTTCCGAAAACCTGCAAGAAATGAGTTTACTCTTGAAAATAACACTGTAGGACATTAATTCAAGTGAAATGCACTTTTAAATTGGGCTAAATAAATAAAAAATAAGATAAACTCAATGTGTAAAACACATCCTTGTTTACTAAGCCAGAAAGTGGGACAGCTGGAATAGGTTTTGAAGCAGAATACAGTAGACGGAAATCTGTTGAACGGAACTGCTGCTTGAAAGGAAAACTGCCTCGTATATGATTGGTTTTGTACCCGAATTCTGCAACCCTATTAATCTCTCGGTAAATGAAATTCCAGTTAAATAAAACATGTTTTCCTGGTCCCTTCAGGTTCTGTTCAATGAGTCTACTATAATTGGTATTTAGAGCAGACTAACTTGGATCAGCCCAGGAAACCCCTCAACAGCCTTAATCTAAAATTTGACATTAGTACAACAAGACTTGTAAATGACCATTCAAGGAGTATTACACCACAATATTTGTTAAAGCTTTTTGTAGTCGAGGCAGAAGCAAGAAAATGTAAGGCAGTCATGCTTTCGAGGGACCTTTTTTTTTCCTTATGGCACCTGCCCCTGGTATCCCTCTTCTTTATACATTGTGTCTTCTTTCCTTCCAGTGTGATGTGCATTACCAGAGGAGGTTCTGTGCACTCTACATTTCACAGGAATGCCCAAGTCATTCCTGCTGCTGCAATTTACATAGTGGCTTGCAACAGTCACATTCCCGCATGTCACATTCCACTTGTCGCCAAAGTGGCTTCTTCAAGAAAATAGCTTGTGAAACTTTAAACTGTGAGCTGCTTTCACAGTGGTGTAGACTGGTGCAACAAATTGCTGTGCATAGATTATATGGTCACAAGTGTCTGCAATGATCCACATGAAGTAGCCAAGAATGGTACAGCTGAAACATATTCTGGGGCAATTTTGGGAGATGAACATTCAGAATTTTTAACAAATTAGTGACTAAGCATGCCGTTCCCAAACCTGCAAATTTCTGCTATACATCAATGAAGTAAGCTAATGCAATATTTTTACATTAGTCCGAAACTAGCGCAAAGGAACAATGTGCACCAGTTCCACACTTTTGGCACAACATGGCATGGAAATTATACAAGTGCAGAATTTTGGTGGAATTAGCGCAGCTTTCCCACCACTTCTAACGACTTTTGTTACACACCTTTCTTGCCCCATTTTTTCTTGTACACCTGCAAGAGGAAAAAAGAAAGCATGGTGCAAGCATCAGTTTGAGCTGAGGGAGGGTGGGAAAAGTAAGTCAGGGTGACTACCAATTTAATTTTTCCAAAAATTTAATTTTTCCAAATTCTCTGACTTTTCCAGGTTTTCCAAGATGACTCTGAGCATAATCCCTGACTGGTAAGCCTGCTTGGAAAACTGACTAACTGTGTACTGGATCGAGCCCTCGAGTGGTTAAAAAAGAGAGAGAGAGAGACGGGGCACTTGCATAAGCTGAGTACAGAACTGAGGACGTCCGCTGCTGCATCACCACTGAATGAGCTTGATGCTGCTCGGCGAGCCTCTGCTCATAGTGCTTCTGGCCAAACCAGAATGCCTTCAAGCCGAGCTGAGGTCTTGGCCAAGACAAACAAGCACAAATTTATCAACATAAGTAACAACTTGCTCAGGAATTGAGATATGCTGTGTGATCTGTAGGAGCAACAGCATGCTCTGTCCTTTTTTCACACTTCAGCTTAGCCGTTTACTGTTGTTGCAGAAAAATCAGCGACTTTATAAGCTTTGATCAAGGCTAAAGGTTGTTTTTGTTATTACCGCGCAGACTGCCTTCAGTCAGTTTCCATAACCAAGCCAGGTTTTCCAAAAATTCCATAATTCCCTGACTTTTCCAGACATGCCCAAATTCTGTGACAATTACAGCTTTTCCAGGTTTGTAGACACGCTGGTAAATACTGCATTTTATCACTTTTCCATCCTTTTTTGAAAATTATTCAGATATCGAGCCAAATTTCAACTTCTAAAAACCAGATTTTATTATATTTTCTATTTAATGAAGTCTTCTTAATTCCCCAACACATGTCCACACAAAGCCCACTGCCTCAAAAACTTTACGGCGCTTTTTTCTTCTTTCCCGGGGTGTTTGGGGAGATTACAAGTAAAATGCTGAAATCATATGGGTACGATACACCGGGTTTTAGTAGAGGTGTTGGACGTCAGCAACATGTAAAGAAGTCTACCAGGTCCCACAAAGAAACATGACATACTGCTCACCAGACTTGCAGCCCACAATAAGTCTGGAGAAGTGCACCCACATGTAACTATACTGTTTCTTTCTCTTTTTTCAGGCTTGAATAAGATATTACATGAAGACTTCAATCATTCTTAATTTAAAGTAGCTGTCATGTCTAATCGACTTTGTTAAATGGACATTTACTTGCATATAATGTATTTTTTAAAAAGTGTCTCACTCATTACGAAATGTTTCAGGGCCTTTTAAAAATGCATTCAGTTCATATTTTATACTGTTCATATCTACACATTGCTATTAGAACAAATTTCCGTGCATTTTTTTAGAGCACTAAACATGTTTTTCTCATGCCGATGGGGTGAAAGTCAAACAGAAAAGTTACCTTCTTGGCCTTTTTCTTTGGTGGCTGCAGGTCCTGTAAATGAATAAAATACTTCATGCTTTTTGTAGATACACCAATGCCTTATAAGACTGATTGCCCATTAACATGTACTGCTTTTACACAAATAAGATAGTACATATCAAAGGTTCTCAAACTTTCTTGCTTTGGGGAACACCACTACCTTTCTCAGAATGCTGCAGAACTCATTGCCTCTGCTCACCTATGCCTCACTTTAGGTGTGCTTATAGGACACAGACTAGCATACAGAGAATGAGGGGGGGCCTAGACACACAACGAAATGCCCCAAACGTGAAGTGAAGGCATGCCAAGGGCAAGAGGGGAGGGAGCCTTATTGCTTCTGGATTCACTTTACCAATGTTGTACTGTCACCGCATATCGCAGCCTTGCGGTGTGCACACCAAGCGTACTTAACTACTGACTAAGCACTGCACACAGTCAATGGCATTATCATGCAAACAATGTGTCGGACACACAAAAGCTTTTTTCTTCGTTTTTGGTAACAAAAGTCACGAGTCACTTGCGCTGCAGAATGGTCTTTGATATAACAGTTGCAACACTAAGCCTATATATGCTTGCATTGATGCCTCTCACGCACGTTGAAATGCTTGTCTCATGTTCTTATTAAACAGTCAATGTAGCGAAGCAACAAACCTGCCTGCACCAAAATTGTGGCACTGATGTGCCTGAACCACCAATAACGCATGCTGCTTAAGCGACCAATATTGACATCCACTGGCAACAAGAATCAATCAGACAGACACCACTATGTTCAGAAGTGGCCTTGGGTGTGCAAAATTTGAGTTGATTTCCATTCACAAGTTAAACACAACATTTGTGGTCACAAATTAAAAGCAGTGAGAAGTGTGGTTTGTGTAGGCATGCAAGTTGCACAGTGACAAGTCTTGTACGCTGTCTGCCGAGTGGGTCCCTCACTGATCGCAGACTAAGTTGTGGATTTGTGAATTGTGGATTTGACATATTACAACTGCCGCGACTGCTTCTCTGTAACTTAAGGGAATGAATAGGGACATGTACATTGTAGTAGTAGTATATATCTTTCAAGTTCAATCTGGTAATTCTGGTTAGTGGTTAAGACTGAATTTGCTTGGAGGTCAAATTAAAAAAAAATAAATATTTAACCCCTAGGAAATAGCAAAGAGCTCAATATCAAACACCACCATCACCTGCCTATCTTATGTTCACGTCAGGATGAAGGCCTCTCCCAATACCTCGAACCCATGCCCTGTCCTATGCAAGCAGATTCCACTTTATGCCTGCAAATTTCGCAATTTTGTCACCCCACCTAACCCTTGGCCACGCTTCCCACTTCTTGGTATCTGTTCTGCCCCTCTATCTGACAATCAGTCATCTGTCCTTTCGATTATGCGGCCTTCCCAGGTCCATTCTTTTTTTCTTAAGGGGGGGACACTGTTCTTAGAGCAAAATCATGGAAAAAAATTAATTTTCTGAAAATGGTATTTTTGTACGCATTGCCACAAGTGCTGATCAAGTTTCTAACAACATGGATTGATATTTCGGCCACAACAGCAATCTATATCACTAAGACGAGCTATTTTTTTACTAGAAAAAAAAAAGCACAAAGAATGGGCTCTTTTAAAGGGACACTAAAGTGAAACAATGAATCAGTTTAAGCTGATAAATTACACTCTGAAACTATATTGTCATTAATTTCACCATCATAGGCTCATTTTAATAGAAGATAAAATCAAGGTCAAAATTTCATTTTTAAATTTTGCACCAAAATCCCCGCACATGACATCACCGATTTCAAAATGTTTTAGTCATATTTCGGCCACACTGGATTAACGAAATTTTCTGACACTTGGTATGCTAAGTCTCTGGCCCCCTCAGAGGACACTGTACTTAATATTTCCAGATTAGGAACTACGTAAGCCCTAGTAGACGGCACCAAAATCTATAACGTCACGGCGATTGGTACAGGAACTTCAAGGTGGTGTTGCCACTTGCATTTTCTTTATGCGCGTTTTCTCGCTTACTAAGTGTCTTCTCGTGGCAAGCATGGTAATTTTGGTACTATATTGTGAAAGAGTAATTTACTAACATGAGAAAAATCGTTTTTTCTCTTCAGTGTCCCTTTAATGCCATGCTGCTTCAGAATTATGTATGCAGCAGCTGTAGGCATTATGTGGCCTTCCCAGGTCCATTCTTTTTTTCTTAAGGGGGGAGCACTGCTCTTAGAGCAAAATCACGGAAAAAAATTAATTTTCTGCAAATGGTATTTTTGTACGCATTGCCACAAATGCTGATCAAGTTTCTAACAGAAGTAGCCGTTGTTGAACAACCAACATGCCCAAACGTTCTCCCTTCTGAGCTGTAGGCATGCAGGTCATATTCCTGGTGGTTACTAACCCTTTAGCAAAAGTATTTGAATATCTCATGTTGCATTTGGTTCAAAATGAGCTTTATCTGTTTTCTGGCATTCTTTCAAGACAAGCATTTACTCAAACAGCCTATTAAGGGCAACAATTTCTGATGCTCTAGGATAAATACAGCTCTAATGTTTTTGTTATATGAAGCTAAATGTGAAAAGCTTGAAGTGCTGGAAGCAGATTCTCTCTTTTCTTCCGCTATAATTTTTTTGTCTGCTTTTGTTCTTATCTTTAGTAACCGTACTGTAAGTGCTCAAGTTCAGTGGCCTGCTAAATTGCCAATTGTTATGGGAACTGAAAACTGCTTGCAGCATTTCAATCCTTATACATTCTGCTTTCCACTCATGCATTAAAAGGGTCTTGAACAACTGCTCATGCTTGGTGAAAAAACACATACAGCAAAAAGCAGACGCTGCAGTGAACAGCTCAGCCAAGTCTTGCAGTTGTGTGCAGCAAGGAGAGTTCACAAGCGCAGCATGAAGTAGCCCCTTTCTCAAACGCCCTCTCTTCACACAGCGGCCTGTACACTCTCTTTGGAGGGCCGTCATACAAGAGATTGCTGCTATTGGCCGATAGCTGACATGAACCATGAAGTAGCCCCTTTCTCAAGCGCCCTCTCTTCACACAGCGGCCTGTACACTCTCTTTGGAGGGCCATCATACAAGAGATTGCTGCTATTGGCCGATAGCTGACATGAACCATGAAGTAGCCCCTTTCTCAAGCACCCTCTCCTCACACAGTGGCCTATACACTCTCTTTGGAGGGCCGTCATACAAGAGATTGCTGCTATTGGCCGATAGCTGACATGAACCAACAGCGGCATTGGATCTGATGCGCTTCTTGCCCCGGGGTGCTGCCATGTGCCAGGCACCACGCTTTATAGCATGCAAAATTACACAGCGGCAACCCCATAGCTGGTTACAACCTAAGGAAAAATGTCGGCTTCACTCACAGCAATCGCTGTCCTTCAAACAGAGAATTTGCATAAATGCTCCATCCAATAGTGCTTACTCGTTTTCGTGATGTCAAGCACATCTAGAGTGTTTCAGATAGTTGGCTTTCCCATACAGACACATGTTTGTGTCACTGGTTTTAGGTCGGAAACTTGGACTTCATGGTAAATTTCATCAGGAATTTTGACATCGCTGGTCATCCAAACGAAATGTTTCAGGCGTAACGATGAACTTTTAGCTTGTAATATGTGTAGTGTGTACATTAGCCGAGAAAAAGTACGTACAGTTCGAATGGAAACCAGCTAGCATGATACCGCGAGCACCAACAAGCACGCTACAGCACTGTCTTTCACAGGGGAACGGCAGGCGCATCAAGGTTCTGTAGGTGGAGCTGACATTTTTTTCTCTGGTTGTAATTGAGTATAGCGCACACCAGAATCACACTAGGAGACAGTAATCTTGCTTCATGACGCAAGCTCAAGGTCATGACGCGTGTGCAATTTAGTACAATATCTTACATCTGCATCGTTGGCGTCCAATGCCGAGAAATCACCAAAACGGGTTACGTCTCTCAGGCTTGACATGGTTCCCAACTGCTTTTCCAGGTTCTGCACAAACATGAACAGCAATGTGTTGCAGGACAATGCTACACACCAAGAAGTGCAATTATCTAACTGAGTATTTAAAAAAATGTCATCCTTTAAATAGATTATGACATTTTTACTGAACAAGTTCTTACATTTTGACAGTCATGGTCTTCCAGGCCAATTACAGGAAGAGCACAAGTTGCGTCATCCTTACTCTGCTTGCATGGCATTTTATCGGCTGAAAATCTAAGCAGATATTTTCTCGGTATTCTTATTTACAAATGTGAATGGAAAGCTTCCTGTTCCTTTACTACATACAAGTCAGTTTCCTCATGTACCATCGACTCATTTTGTAAAATCCAACAACTTCTTATTACCTAAACCCAGGACTAATTATGGCAAGTTTACTGCAAAATTTTCATCTGTATCCTTGTGGAATTCCCTGCCTCTGGATATAAAGAATGGGTGCTTCCAAATGTTTAATAATATCTGGGGTTTAACTTCCCAAAACTACGATATGACTATCAGAGACGCCGTAGTGGAGGGCTCCGGAAATTTCGACCACCTGGGGTTCTTTAACGTGCACCTAAATCTAAGCACACGGGCCTCAAACATTTTCGCCTCCATTGAAAATGCAGCCGCCGCAGCCGGGATTCAATTCCGCAACCTTCGGGTCAGCAGTCGAGCGCCATAACTACTAGACCACCGTGGGGGGGGCACTTCCAAATGTTTAAAAAAGGCTTGCATTCACACTTGTTAAATTCACAAATGCTTTACATTATTCACAGTAACCGCTTTTGTATTTCAGTGTATGTTTTTTTTCTTTTTTTGCTTACCTGCACATTTCGCATAACTTATTTTTCTATCTTTACCCCTGTTTACCATAGTGTTGTTCTCTGATGTATGATTTTACACGAGGTCTCACTCACAGTCTCGCGACTTTGAGACTTCCTTCTGTATCTCTATATTTCATATGCAAATCATCACATGTACTTTGAATAAATAAATCTTGAATCAAGTAAGAACAATACATACACTCTTTGGCATCTACAACTACCACTAACACTTGCTGCAGTCTGCAGCCAGAGTTCCCCACACTGGTGATGAGTGGTGGCACTGTCATCTAAGCGGATTTCGCACCATATCTAGTGCACTAAGTGATCGTCAACATGCACTTTAGTCTTTGCAAAACCCACAACACAGAGTAGGGAATTGGGATTCGAATTTTCAACGTATATAAACAAAACATAAAAATGCATTTGGCGCCACTTTCACAATCATAATTCAATTTAACCATAGTGGTTATAAAGGTTCAAATAACTCACCCTTTCCTTCTTGGTCAATGTAAGCCTTAGCATGTTGTCTTCTTCATACCTAAAAATAGGCAAATGTGAAACAAAATGTCAGATGATATTTATGACCTGAAAGTCTTAAAAATCTATCTGTGTGAATATAGCTCAAACCTCAATACAGCGAAATCGTACAGCAGAAAGCTTCATTATATCACACATTTCTTTAAGTCACCGTTCCAATGTTTAAAGGAGTCCTGACACAAAAATTATCGCCCCGCGTTTTTTGGCTGCAATGTGTTGCTGGGGGCCTGTTAGACATAACACGGCACATCGTTTGCTGCAGCGCGCGACAGATAATTAATTACAAGCTCCTCATTACCGACACAGCCTCAGTTTCGGTTTGACAGAGCTCCAAAAACGACAAGCCGCCTGGTGCAACTATCACCACCTAGCGAGTGAAATGCTCGGTCACGTGAGCACACAGAACAGTGACGCATTTCCGTGCGGTCTGTCGTCGTCAGGCTCATCGTCGTCTGATGGCGACGATTTTCTTGCGGCGGGGATGGAAGGAATTTTCGACGTGGCGAATCACTTCAGGTTTGACCCACTGGCCAGGAGCGATTTGTCGGGAAACGCGTCAAAACAGAAATTGCGGCTACGACGTCATCATAACTTGTACCGGCTGCAACGGTTACGTAGGGGAAGTAGGGGGGTCACCTCGGGTCACCTCCGAGGGTGTCAATGCACCAGGTGCTGCCTATAATGCCGGATCGCGCTCGCGAACTTCAAAAATCATATAAAATACCTTCCAAGCTTTATTCGCTGTCGATATTTTGCAGATGGTACACCCACGTACACGGGAATCGATCCAGCAGGCTATCTCGGCCGCAAAATTTTGTGTCAGTACCCCTTTAACAGTAAAAATAACATCACAGGTTTCTAGGATAGTCCTATGGCATGCTTATTAATGAGACAAACCATAGCAAGATGAGAGCAGAGAGTGCGACTTGTCACCATGAGAGCGGAGGTGAAAGCCAAAGCATGGAAAAAATTGCTGGCTCTCTCACACAACTTTGCAATGGTGCACGGTGGCATTTTAAGCATAAGAAACATTGTATACAGTCAAACCTTGACATGACGAGGTTGGTGAAATTGGCAATTTACTTTGTTATAGCAAAGCTTTGTTAGATTGAGACTCAACTCTTTTAAAGGGGTCATGAGCCACTCCTCGGGCTTTGTGAGAAAACACATCCTGCTATGAACAGCTCAGCCAAATCTTGCAGTTTCAGAAGTGGAATGCGAATTTTACTATTTTCTCATGCGCCTTCTGCTGCTGGTGCCTGCTGTTTGATGTCGAACTACTGGTAAAGAGCAAACATAAATCAAGAGGGGCGTTTGGATTAGATGCGCTTCTTGTCACAAGGTGCCGCCAAGTGCTAGTGCCTCATTCCACAGTCTGCCAACATTATACAGAAGCCACACTCATGCACAGGAATCACAACGGGAGAGAGTGAACGCGCTTAATCACGCGCACTGACACATCTGCTTTCCCCCCTACCATCCTTCTCTGAGTAGCTTCCAGTGCACACGTGGGACGAGAGGAGAGAGAAAGCGCTTAAAGCTTGCAACAAATCCCTTTAACTCTGCTTGTTCTAGAAGGATTCTAGAAATGTTTGCAGCAATCGATTTGTGAGGCAATAAACTCTGATACTGAGGTCATTTGACGATTACTTGGAAGAGTGGTTCAGGACCCCTTCAAGCGAAATATGCCATATTTTCGAGATTCTAAGCACCCCCCCTATCTTTGTAAAAGAAATAGGTAGAAAAGTTTGCCTAGAAATCTAGACAACCCCCTTTTTTTCTTGAGAGGAAGAGTGGCAGCCAATGCTGCTAAGCATGCTTGCTCGCCACCAAATCTCGAAGGCCATGTCTTGTGTTGCTGGGTTCCGACAAAAGATGGCGGCACAGAAGTTGTTGGCACTTGGCAGGTCCGGGCAAGTTGCGCTGGCATCTAGGGGCCATGGGCACACGTTGTTTTGTTTGCCAGTTGTTTGATAGCCCTTAAAGATGTTGGTATGAGTATGAAGAGGGCTTCCTACAGCTTGAAGTTCAAGCAAGCTACAATTGCATTTGCTGAAGATAATGGCAACCACAGTGCTGCCGCGGAATGCGGTGTGGGCGAGCCTATATCATCAGGTGGAGGAAGCAGTGGGGCAGCAGGCCCAGATCTTCAAAGGTGCCACAATACGTAAGATGTTTACCGAGCCGCGTAAGGGCCAACATTCTTAACCTGAAGAAGTCTGCGCCTTTGTGTGCAGTGAAAAATGCAGGAGCTTTGCCGTCAGTGCCAATGCCATCTGGGCGAAAAGTGATGGAGATTGCAAGAAGAATGCAGATTGTCCGCCAAGGTTACAGTGCTAGGCTGCTGACCTGCAAGTCACGGGTTCGATCCAAGCCGCGGCAGTCGCATTTTGATGAAGCCAAATGTTAGAAGCCCATGTACTGTGCGATGTCGGTGCATTAAAGAACAGCAGATGGTCAAAATTTCCGGAGCCCTCCACTATGGTGTGCCTAAAAATCACATCATGGTTTTGGCATGTAAAGCCCCAGATATTACAATTACTAGAAATGCAGATTTCCTCCGCCGTGCTTCGTGCAAGCCGCAGCTAGGTGGAGTGCATGATGAGTAGAGATGGATTTTCTTTGAGATGCCTGACAACAATAGGCCAGAAGCTGCCAGGTGATTTTGAAGACAAACTTATTGCTTTTCAGCCATACGCCGTGAAACTTTGCAGGGAAAACAGTTACGAGCTCAGCCAGATCATCAACATCAATGAGACACTGGTGTTTTTCAAAATGATGAGGGCCAGTACAGTTAATAAAGTTGGAGCCCGGGAAGTTTGTGGTGTCCTGACTTCTTTCTTGTGTCTGTGTTTGCACGCCCTGTCTTTTTAGAATGAAGACAACAGGGTACGAAAAGCAGCATGCCACAGTGATGATGTGCATAACAGCTCAAGGCCACAAGCTTCCACCATATATCATTCTGAAAAAAAGGAACATGGCCAAAAATGAATCTTTTCCTAAAGATGTCAGCGTCAGAGTACAGGAGAAAGAGTGGATGACAGCTGAAGTTATGTCAGACTGGATTCAAATTGTGTAGCAGCAGTGCCTGGAGGCATCGCTCGGTGGACCTTCAGGCACGCTGTCTATGCTTCTCTTGGATGCGTTTCGCAGCCGCCTTACCCCAAGGGATATGACCAGACATCAATACAGCAACTGTGACTTGGTCATTATTCTAGGGGGCATGATGCCAGTGCTACAACCCCTGGACATTTCAGATAACAATCCATTTAAGGCCAACCTTCGACAAGACTATGAAGAGTGGGTATGGAACCCCAACCAGAACCAGACGCAGACGGGAAGCTGCAGAAAGTGTCCCCATCAGTGATAGCAACGTGGATTTTGGACGCATGGGAGTGGATTGAAGTCAACATTGTCGCCAAGTCATTTAAGGGGAGACCCTGCTTTAGAAACATGTTTTTATTTCTGAGCAGCTTTTCATGAAACTTTCACAGCTTATGTGTTTTTATAAGCTAATTCCAAATATGCCATTATTTTTTAATACAACATGTAGTACAGTAAATGCTTGTTAATTTGACACTTGTTAATTAAGAAAATTGGATAATTCAGACATGTTCTCTGGTCCCGGCCAGCACATGCATTGTTAAATGGCATCAAACTCTTGTTAATTTGGTCATGTTTGACCACCACCCGATTAATTCGGACGATCCTCGAAGTTAGCCGATCGCGAAGCACTGCAAATGAGCGACGCAAAGGAAAGAAAACGGCATTTGCAGACAGTCAAAATGGCCACAAGCTTTCAGAAAAGCATGGTCGCCGTCCACAATCATGTTGATGGTACGTAATAAGGTATGGGGTCAGGAGCATATTTCGGATTAAGACACGTGTGTCTTGAGCCATGTTCACATTGTGAACGAAGTCACAAATGACGAAAATGAGGCTTTTGCATTGCTATTATGCAGAATAATTACTGCATTTACGTATTCCTCAAGAAAGTGAAAGTACACTGATGTAATACACATTTATTTATTGTTTCCTTGATACTTTCGATAAGTCGACATTCGGATAATTCGGACAGTTTTTCCACTCCCGTGATATTTGAATTAACTAGCTTTTTACTGTATTTAAAATATCAAATACATCTGGTATTATTTGGAGTGAGATTTTTTTCTGAACTGCGAGAGTTGCAAAGAAAATCAACCAAATGAATCCAATGGACGATTAGGCCAAGGAAAGCATAAGAGCCATTAATTATTGTTTTTAACCCCTTAAGTGGCAATTAAATTATAAAAAATTGTTTCAAAATTGCCAAATTTTGTTATGACGTGAAATGCCTCAGTAATATTTTCAAAACAGAAAAATACTTGCGAAAAAATTTTATGACAGATAAAATTGCTTTGTTCGTCATATTTCGCACCATCATGTAATACCCAGGACCGTGGCGAGGAATTTTTTTTTTCGGGGGGGGGGGCACTTGCTGAAGGCCTTGAAGAACACCTATTTCGTCATTTATTTTTGGTAAAACACTCTCCTTCATCAGAATTTCGGAGGGGGGGAGGGGAGCGGGCGCCCAGACCCCTATCCCCCCCCCCCCATGGCTGCGAGCCTGGTAATACCCCATACCTGGGGCATTTGATGTGTATTTCAAAAGAAACTTCTGCAACACCCAGGAAGTAAGGATTCCATTTGACTTCCCCTGAACAAAATGTACTATTCCTCGATAGTTCAATACAAGCTAGATGAGGCTGCCATCCTTGTGGTAGCGTTCAAAGCACGGGACTGCGCCAATGCAAGGCGCTCATTTCGCCATTTAGTGTGCAGACTCTCATTCAATAAAAGTGCCAATCACGGAACCCGTGCTCCCTCTCGTCTATGTTTTAAATGGGAAAACACCATTTGACGAGCTGGGCTTGTCAAAAGCCTCTTGAAACATTGCTGAAGAGCCATGACGAGCTCAGCTCTTCATAAGCAGTTAAGGGGTTAATAGTCGTGTAATAATTATGACATAAACTGAAATGAACTAAAGGAGACAAAAAAACACCCTTTCCGTCGGTGGGATCCAAACCCACAACCTTTGAATTACGCTTTCGATGCTCTACCAATTGAGCTATGATGTGTAATCAACTTCAGTGGGTATTTCTTCAACTTCATTGGGCATTTGTGTACGTGTAATCCCTGGGAGTGTTAACCAGCGTCACTCGTAGCCACGGCGGCGAGTGTGGAACACTATTTTTGCCAGAGGGGATGACACGGTACGTGATCTCTGCATGATGTGGCAGATGACCCATAATTGAGTCTGCCAGGACGAGGCCCTCGCTAAGAATGAACGAAGGAAGTGCCTGCTGCATATCTGATGCTCAATTAGCAGAGCATCAGATGTGCAAGTTGAAGGTTGTGGGTTCAGATCACACCAACAGAGAGGGTGCTTTTTCATCCACTTTGACTCACTTTAATTCATGTCATAATTACTACACTACAGTCAAAGACAGTAATTAATGTCCCCTATGCTTTCCTTGGCCTAATTGTCTGTTGGATTCATTTGGTTGTATCTACCAAAGAAACAAACCCCTCGAAAAATATCTCCTTCTTTCATTCAAGGCAAATAACATATCACAATGATCTGGAAATGAGAACTGTATGCAGTGAAACAAGAATGGACGTTATAAACCCATTTGAACAAAAGTTGTGGTATCTTCAACAAATGCAAGTGAGCCGATGTCAAGCTGGGATTTCGCTCACCAGAGTTCAACAAGCCATAATTTTTGTTCAATTAGGCTTAGAGTATCCATTCTCATTTTACAGCATACAGTTTTCATTCCAGACCATTGTGATGTGCTGATTTGCTTTGTAACTCCCACAGATAAACAAAAATAAAAAAGATACGCTTCCAAGCACGGTCCCCCTTAAGAAGTGTTCAATCAGAAACAACTTGAATGGCACGGAAGACGATCTGCTGAGGTATGCCAAGAGTGGCAGCTCAAGTGGTGCGACAGGCTCGAGTGGCAGTCAGAGTGAGTGACTCAGTACGAGACACAAGTGGTGGGTTCACTGTGTGCACCTATTTTTCTTTTTCTGTTGGCCAAATAAAATGAGATTTCACATGCCTATCTCGTTGCGGTCATTTTTAGATTTTTCGAATCTATGCACCCCCCCCCCCTCACTCACTTATAGTATCGCGATTGTGAAAAAAAAAGGGTGCACAGAATGGAGTAAACACAGTAGTCATCAAAGGCAAGGGAAGTGCCAGTAGTTTGAATAATGTTTCAATAATGCGTAAATACACCAAACTAATTTCAATGACATAAAAAAAAATTAAATTTTCTTAAAGCTAAGATCCAGCGACCGCGACTTCATCCTGCGCTGGTGAAGTCCTCTTCAGAGTGTCCGAACGTCGCAAGTGAGCCCGAAAGAAATGCAAGTCCAACTCACTGTGGTAATATAAGATAAGTGAAGCTATCGCACCTCTTCTGCTGCTGCGGCTTGTCATCAAAACCTTGGGTGCTGTCTGGAGTGGCACGATGTCAATGCTAACATGCCTTCGTCGAACCAAACTAACTTGCTTCCCACTTTGTCCGATGAACACGTAATGTCAAAAACCATCGCATGCGAGAAAACCAAAAGAGCTGCGGTCTAAAATCACACTAATGCAATGCAACAACCTGAATGAGGCACCTCCGTTTACTGCGAAAATGTTTTCTTTTTCGCAACAGTGGGCATGTATACGTTCGAAAAATCGTGCAAGACCCGGTACGGCATCACAAATTTCGATCACTGCTATGTTTTACTAAAAGTCGGCTTTGTCATTGAACATCCACATTGAACATTGAACATCCACCTTTTTCTCATTGATCGAGATTGCTTGCAGACACATGCCACATTGACGACATCCATTCCCTGAATGATCGCTAAGAAGATAAGTGCTTGTCGCATTTAGTTCCGCTGCTTCTGCAGGAGATGGCACACGTGTATACGTGGCACAGAATACGGAATTAAGCTGCGTAGAGCTGCACGGTAGAATAGGGCACGAGCCAGGGTTCCTGCACGCCACAGACCAGCTGCGTGCTCTCGCTCTCCGGAGGCGGGGAGAGTATCGAGTTGCATCCTTTCCATTGAAGCAGCTGCTCCGCTGCGGCGGCTTCCCTCAGCCACAAGGCGTGTGATTTGAAAAATACGTTCGCAAAAACTGTGTGCCACTCAACCATATGACAACTTGTCCCAGCAGAAGTTTCAATTTATCACCTCCAGTTTTCCTCTGCAGCAGCAATATAACTTCGTTATATTGAAACAACAGATCAAAACACTTTGTTATATACAAGTTAAAAATACCTACATAGTGCTTTATGGACATGAAGTTTCATAGAAAATTTCAATATATCAAAGTTTGTTATATTGAAATGTAACTGCATTTCTGGCAATAAGAAAAAGACGAAACCAGAGAACATTATCTTCACGGAATGAAACTGTTTACTTTGTGTCTGTCACCAACACTCTCAAGCAGCAGTTTATTTCATTTAAGCATAGCTGCTCTCTGGTTCAAAGCGATGAAGGGCTGATATCTACTGTTGTTACGTGTGTCCAATGTTGGTTTCACACAGTAGATTCACATGCATTATAGTGAGGGTTAATGTTAGGAAGCATACTTACTGCACTCGCTCCTGCATGGCCTTGTTCTGCTTAGCCTTGTGGCTGTCATAAGCATCCTGAAACATTAAAGAAAACATTAGTATATATAATAACAATTCATCAAACAGTTGGCCGTGAGTACAGAAAAAGTCTAGCATGAAGACTACACTTTCTACAGTAAAAACTTGTTAAAGGGTTACTGACACGAACATTTTCAGTTGTTTTTTTTTTTGCGTCAAATGAAAGGTCAAGTCCTCAAGAGCCTAGAAAAGGTATTGCTAAGCGCGAGTGCGCCCTGAATAAGTAATTACAGTGTGTTTTTAAATGCTTGTTTCGGTTCCTACTGTACCCTGACGTCACAACACGGTATGAGCTTCTCGTCACGTGCTCGTACAATATATAGTGACGTTTTCACGGCCGCTCCGCACCGTGGCTCTGTTGGTGACGCACAAGTGGCCATTTTGGAAGTTTTGATGACGCACAAGCGGCCATCTTGGAAGTTTTGGTATCAACGTCATCACAACTAGCCAGATTGCTGCGTGAAGTCATGAAGTCATTAGAATTTGTACTGTAGCCTGACGTCAAGCTAGTGTCGATGTCAGTAGGTGCGCCGTGGAAAAATTGGCTTTAATATCTAATTAAAATATCTTATCAGCATTTGCTGAGCCTCACACTTGCTCAAAGTTGCTCTGCATCCAGGAGATTTGTATGGCAGGGTAAACTCGCCTTCGGAAAAAGGTGTCAGTACCCCTTTAATTCGACTTTCACAGGGATGCCTGCTGAGCTTGAATCAAGGGTGTACACTGCTCTTAAACACTTTTTGTTTTTTAATTCTTGACCGATTTTGATGAAACTTGCAGAGTTCATGTATATTTGTGTGCCGATTTGAAATACCGTATACGCTTGACTAAGAGCTGTGCTCATGTAAGGGCCGTTCCCCCCAACTTGGCAATCCAAATATTGAAAAAAAAAAAAAATTCTCGCCAGCAAACGGCAGCGTCGTCACGTCTCGCGTACAACGCATTTTGTGAGAGCCACCAGATGGCAATAGCTGTCCTGCGGCTTTGTCACACAGCGCTATCTGTGAGCTTCGGGCGTGCGACACAATCTGGGAGATATTGTCGCTTTTCTCGCCGGCGCCATGGATCCTTTGTGCCGCTGTTCATTCTTACAACTGCCTATAGCGGAACTGCTTGCGATTGTGCTATAGGCAGATATATGGCATGATTAAATAGGTTTTTCTATGCATTGATCGAAAATTGAACAAAAATTTCACACTTCCGTGGAAGGGCCGCACCCTATCAAAATAGCGGAAAAAAGGTGCGGCCTTTACACGAGTGTATACAGTACTATGTATAGTTT
The DNA here is from genome assembly GCF_013339695.2 of Rhipicephalus sanguineus. Lineage (NCBI taxonomy): Eukaryota > Metazoa > Arthropoda > Arachnida > Ixodida > Ixodidae > Rhipicephalus > Rhipicephalus sanguineus. The sequence continues at coordinate 193,625,126 of NC_051176.1, forward strand.
TTAAGGTATCAAAGGCTTCATGTGCCATTTTGGGAGCAAGAGTTTGCCTAAACTGAGAGAGTTACAAAGTACTACATCAGCATATCAGAATAGTCTGGAATGAGAACTGCATGAAGTAAAACAAGGATGGATGTTCTAAACCCATTTGAACAAAAGTTATGGTATGTTGAACATTCGTGACCAAAATCCCAGCCTAACATTGACTCACTCGGGAAAGAGTGTGTAAAGTGTGTATCATGCTGTCACCCCTCTTGCAGCCCACAAACATTGCTTGTAGCTCCTGTTTCCTGAAAGTTCATTGACCAGGCTGCAAGTTCTATAGAGCTTTGTCAGGCCATGCTACTTAGTTGGAATTGCAGCAAAATTCTAATGAGGCGTAAATTAACAAGCTTTTACTGCACACGACAATTTCAATGAGTGGCAGGTTTCAGACGAAATACAAACAGGTGAGCATTACAAACACACTGTGCCATTTTGTCTGCGACTGATGGTGTCATCAGTTGGCGATGGTAGTGAAAGTTGGCTGTGAACACGGCATCGAAGTGCTGGTACAACCATGTGTCACAAAGGCAGGTGGCCTTATCTCAAAAGAAAATAATGTTATCTTATTCATTAATAGTGTACAAGGACAGGCCGTTTCAGATTCTGCACTACGTTATATGCATAGCAAAGTTGTACTTGTGTGCTGTGCATTAGTGATGCATCTAGCTGCAGTTTGTCTAGGTTTGTTGCTGAAGCTAATGCACTGTTTTTCATTTTCAGTCTTCTGGCAAGGACATACATGCAGCCAACGACCAAAGTCGGGCATTTTTCATAGACATTAACGCCAATGACACATGGTCTACTCTGACCAAGTGCAACTCTGTCAGCCAAGTCCAGCACAATAATTGGCATAGCCTTTGTGCTGCCCTACATTCACCTGCATAAAACTTCACAAAGTAGCAGTCCCATTGATTGGTTTTCCTCAGATGACACATTCAACTGCTTAATTTGATGAACATAGCTTTCTCTTTATTGCTCCAGTGTGATGAAATTAAGATGTGTTCTAATCGCAAGCTAAACCATCACAAAAATTTTCATACTGTAAAATTTCGAGCAAGTACCCCCCCCCCCTCCCCGAGCAAGCACCCCCTCCAATTTCACTACTAATTTCACATTTTCACGCCTTTCAGCGAGAGTGCCCCTTCTCCCCCCACTCTCTCCCTCCCACTCCGGATCCCGATCATGCACCACATCCATGCAACACTGGCCTGCTTGAATACCATACAATCCTGTTTAGCACCCCAATCTCTAAGCGCCTGTGCATGGATTTTGTTGTCAACATTTGATTTCCCCCCCCGCATAATGACTACAGCTCGAACTTAGCACAAGGCACACCCATGACAATTTTCAGGGTCCCGCAAGCAAAAGCGTGGGCTTTGAGATCTGTATCCCAAGATGGTACCTATGACGACGTAGTCAGCAAAAGTAAGGCCTCCGAGATCAATGTTTGTTGCTTAGCACTGTTGCGTTGGCTCATCATTGGAGGTGCTTCCTGCCGTGCTTCCCATGGCCTGATCGTAGGAAGCATGGCATGGCCGTGCCATGAACGAGAGCAAGAAGGTTTCTGAGAAAGTCCACATGCTCTCAGTTTTTTTCCGGCGAGAAAAATGTGCTGTTGCCATCCTGAATTCTGGTGCCGTTTTGGGAAAGTGCACCCACGACACTTTGCTGGTAATTTCGACTTGCTGAGGAGGAGGAGAAAGACAGTGGGGACGAGGGCTTGCTTGGAATTAGATAATTGCTGGATTATTTTGGTCTACCGTAACTAAAGACACTGCGTGCACTATTTTGTTATAACGATTTTCCATACCACTAGGTTTGAATAAAGTGCATGCAAATGCTAGACCGGATCAACAGCAGCATCAATGTTTGCAACTGTGACTCCATTTCTAAAATCAATACAATAAAACACTCACCTTGATTTCTACAGGACCATCGTAGAACTCGCTTCGCAGTTCTTCCATAACACTAGTGCACAAAGCTTTTTTCTTTGCTCGTTCCAATAGTCGCTCCCTACGTTCCTTTTCTGTCTCATCCCCATCTGAAATTGCATTTTGACATTCAAAACACATTCCGCAGTGACTACCACTGGCTTACAAATGTCAACATCAACACATAAATAACACTGTAGAAATAGCACAAGCAAAATGATATCTAATAAATGCATACACTGCTAGTGCACTGAAACCTTGTTATAAAGAACCTCTATTTATTGAAATCAGAAACGTATTGAACCATGTTTAAATTTCCTAATTTTAGCTCTTATAAAACCATGTATTTTTTCGTAATTTAGTCAAGCAACTGTGCACACCTTTGATTTGATGAAATCCTCCCGTAATCCATACATGTTTGTCGCATATGCCTGATCCCTTTATGACAAATTAAAGGTACATCAAACAAGAGAGGTCAATCTTTCGCAGGCAACCTTTAGCATAAAAATGTCTCTGGTGGGCGGCAAAAAAACACTGCTGAGTGAATGGAATGGCGCTCCATACCTTGTCATTGCTTTTTCTTACATAAAACTGAACTACATCCCTCAACTCACAATGTGGCTGTCGCCACGCTGCACCGCAAAAGATAGTCTCACTAAGGTGTTTCAGTTCGCGACATATACAGTTGCCAGTCGATAAGCTTAACACCAATAATATGAGAAATCAAAACTCACGTATGTTTTTATTGTTCCTAAGGGCCACACAGCACTGTTGCAGATAATTCTCAATGATTGCCACAAAATTTTCGCAACGTCAGAGATCATACTGGTAGTTGTAATTACTATATGGCATTTGCATAAATCCGGACAGTTGGCACTGGCATAGCGGCAGCTACGGTCTCTTTAAGCCATAGGTAAGTAAGTGCATGTGTGTACAGAAAAGCATTGAGAAACTTGGGCAGTGTTCCAGGCAATTACACTCAAAGATACTTTTGCAATATTTCGACTAGCATTGGACACATGATGGGTAACAGCATTTCTGGTAATGTAATAATATGAGGCAACATGCTTGTTGCTACATCTTTTCTACATTTCTACAGTTTCTTTTCTACATCTTTTCTACAGTTTCTACATCTGAAAGGCATTGTTGGCACAATGCCTTTATGTAGAAACTGATGCATTTTATGCTAGTCTCACGAAATTTCTGTTATCACTAAAAACAGCAATCAAAGAATGCTATTCTAAAACGGCACGGCGTGCAAACACGGACACAAGAAAGAAGTTGGGACACCACAAATGCCTGTCTTTTTAGAATGAATACTTAGCAACTAGCTCAGCTCTCTGTCATAAAAAGAATGCTACACATTCCTTTTTTGCCCCTTGTATTGTAAAGTCGCACATTTTCTCGTAATTCTGGTGTTTCAGACTTTTTAGCAATCCCCTTAGATTGGTCGGTGACTGTATCGCAAAGCAGTATCAAAGCAAGAAAATTAATTACAAAAAGAATGATGTTTTCAAAAACTACCCAAACAAAAAAAAAAAGCAGAGTGAACGAAACCATAGGCTCCTGTGAGACATGACAAGCAGCATTCAGGCCGCCCTTTTTTGCTCTAAAAAAAAGAGTCATCGTAATTCAAAGCCAGATACGAAGAAGCCCACGCCAGCCATTTAACTGGTGCATGGCAGTGTCATTGCCAATTTGAACACGCTGATGCAACAGCAAAGAATAGAAGTTGAATTTCCTGTGCGAGCTAGCGGTACCAGTAGCGGTGCCAGCACTGCTACAGGTACCGCTACCCTGCACTGGAAAGCCGACCAATGCACTCTCTGCACACAGTGTACACGTGCCACTAACAGTGGCTCAAACCTCAAATACAGAAAATTGATTTTGCTAAGCCACTGAACAGGAACACAGCCAGGGTTCCTGTTCATACCCATTACATTTCTATAGTGTAGATGCAGAGCATACACAATTCGTGGTAGCCTCAGCACAGTCATTGGTGCAATAAGCACAAAATACCATAGTTTGTAGCTTTATGTGACAGGCAATTCTTTCTTGGCACAATTGGCCCAGCACTTCCATCAGTGAACAATTGAACACACCTGCAAAGCTGAAAACTTTACAAATTCCTGGAAACGACTTCATTTTGCTAAGCATCCAAAGACTCAAGAGGATGCCTTAATCACATAAACACAAAGGAGCAAGGACATACCACTCAGTGGCATCGTAATAATGGCAAATGTAGCCAATTTCGTGCAGTGCCTAGATTTCTCATGAGGTAATGAAAATTGAAATTTACCAATTTCTTGCTCAAAGGCCATATTGAAGGCATAAAAGCTTACTTATGATTAATTTTTCATCCATGCCTTCTTGTGAGCCCTGCACATTGGACCAGGAAATCATTCAAGTTCCTGGAGCAGCGTGGCGGTCCTCTTTCCAATAACGAATGGTGACAGGTAGTATGTTTCGTTGCAAAGCGATTAGTAGCTCAGTTTGCTATTATGATATTCATTGCATTATGCTGCTGTACTGCAGAGAAGCTTACTAAAGCAAACATTAAAAAAACGCTAATAAAATCCCAGCTCTGCAAGCCATCCATTGTTTGACACACACTCCTTGCAAAGGAAGATCTATGCGTTTACTACATGGCAAGGGGTACCAAGGCAAGGTAACTGAATATTGGCCTTAAATTGCTGTTTTGCTGACCAGTTTACTATTTGTACTGTTATTCTGCAATAACCAAATTTTCGCGATAGCGAAATTTTGCGGTTTCCCTGCCGATTTCGTCATTGCATGGTTCAACCGTATTGCATGTGGGGTTGAAGAGAGACATACACATACTACAGTGCTATATACTTTTATGTGGTTATTCCAAGGATATGTTACAACTGTTTAAAATAGCAAATAATTCGATACATTCATGTTCAACTTTAGTAGTACTATACTGGGCTGAAGAGGACGCTAATGTAGCCAGCAAACTTACCATAGTGAACAGGAGCCAACTTCGGGGGTCTGTACACTTTGGTTGCTTTACCTTCAGATCCCTTTTCAACACTATCTGCTGATTCATCACCACTCTGAAAAACAACAGTAAAGCTACAGAAAAAATACTAATGCAAGGCTATATCTGATGCTATTGCCAGCACATTTGCAATTATATAAAATGAAAAATTAAGCGCTATAAAACATACCATAAAAATACTAAAATATTATTCAGGCACCTTCTTTTCCAAAACAAAAACCACTTACTTCATCTTCAAGGGCTGTAGGATTTGCCCTAAACCTTAAAGGGTCATCGGCGTCTGAAAAGACAAAGACAAATTCTGGCTAGTACATTCCACTTTGTGAAAAATGCCACATGTGCACTTCCTCTCCATAGCAAAATATTGTTAAAGCAAATGAGCAATTTTTTTAATAGGCAAGAACATAAATAGTTAAGAGTATCGGAAAAGCAAATGATAGGAGGAAACTATTGTCACGTGGTCGTGACGTCGACGAAGACAACAGTCAGCACGTCAGAGATGAAACTGTTTATTTGGCCGAACTTGTGGCCGAGAAACTGAGAACTAGAACTACAGCAATACACGCTGTACAATGATAGCGGCGAACAGGGCGTCGTCCGTCGAACAACTGACAAGCGGTGAACCGTGTCGGCATTTAAACATGTGCCGTCGAATATTCCAGCGTTATCGCTGGCTGTCGTGCAAATTCTAGAATGAGCTCGAGTGTGCGTGTCTTGCGCGCAATCTTAACAAAAACGATCTACAATGATCGGGAAGCTTCTCGAACAATGAGGCGCAGTTCGCGCTGAGCGTTGCTGACAGTCTTTGTGGGCAAAAACCGAATAAAGCAAAAGTGATAATAGGAAACGCCCGTGGCAATGCCCCCCTCCGAAAAAGCATCGTCCCGATGCTTAAAACAGAACAGGCCAATGCATGCAACAATAAATAACAAGAATAAAGCAACAAAGTACAATAAACAATAAGCACAAGCAAGAAAGTACAATAATAAAGCAAAATGACAGTCCTCAGATTCGCTAACGCGCGTAATATGGTTTGAGGCGCATGACATGGACGACTTCAGGTCGTGCACGGTGCCGCTGAGAGTTCTTAATGCCATCAGGGACAACCTCGTAGTCGAGTGCGCCCAGGCGCCGAAGTACCCTGTACGGTCCGAAGTATCGGCGAAGAAGCTTCTCGCTCAGTCCGCGTCGTCGGATTGGCGTCCAGACCCAGACACGGTCGCCGGGCTGGTACTCAATGAAGCGTCGTCGAAGATTGTAGCGACGGCTGTCGGTGTGCTGCTGGGTTTTGATTCGCAGGCGGGCCAGCTGTCGTGCTTCTTCGGCGCGCTGTAGGTACGTGGTCACGTCGATATTTTCCTCGTCGGTCACGTTTGGTAACATGGCGTCGAGCGTTGTTGCCGGGCTCCGTCCGTAGACCAACTTGTATGGAGTCATCTGCGTCGTTTCTTGTACGGCCGTGTTGTACACGAAGGTCACATATGGAAGGATGGCGTCCCACGTCTTGTGTTCGACGTCGATGTACATAGCCAGCATGTCGGCGATGGTCTTATTGAGACGCTCGGTCAGGCCGTTGGTCTGTGGGTGGTACGCGGTGGTCCGGCGGTGGCTTGTGTGGCTGTATTCCAAGATCGCTTGAGTTAGGACAGCCGTAAACGCCGTACCTCTGTCGGTGATGAGAACCTCTGGGGCGCCATGACGCAAGACGATGTGCTCCACGAAGAACTTGGCTACCTCGGCGGCACTGCCTTTGGGCAAGGCCTTTGTCTCGGCGTAGCGGGTGAGGTAGTCAGTTGCCACGACAATCCACTTGTTTCCGGTATTGGACGTCGGGAACGGCCCCAGTAAGTCCATCCCGATTTGCTGGAACGGCCGCCGTGGTGGCTCAATAGGCTGCAGAAGTCCGGCTGGCCTAGTGGGCGGTGTCTTGCGTCGCTGACAGTCCCGGCAGGTCTTTACGTAACGGGTGACATCGGCGGAAAGGCGCGGCCAGTAGTACTTCTCCTGTATTCTTGCTAGCGTGCGAGAAACACCCAGGTGTCCAGACGTCGGGTCGTCGTGCAGAGCCTGGAGGACCTCTGGCCGCAATGTCGAGGGTACCACGAGAAGGCAATCGGCTCGAAGCGGTGGGAAGTTCTTCTTTAGGAGAACACCATTGCGCAAGAAAAACGACGTCAGTCCACGCGCGAATACCTTCGGAACAATGGTGGTCCTGCCCTCGAGGTATTCCACAAGGCCCCTGAGTTCTGGGTCCGCTCGCTGTCGTTCGGCGAAGTCGTCGGCACTTATGGTTCCTAAGAAGCAGTCGTCCTCCTTGTCGTCCTGCGGCGGTGGGTCGACGGGGGCGCGAGACAGGCAGTCAGCGTCGGAATGCTTTCTTCCGGACTTGTAAACGACGGTAATGTCGAATTCTTGAAGTCGTAGGCTCCACCGTGCGAGCCGACTTGAAGGGTCCTTCAAGTTAGCTAGCCAACACAATGCGTGGTGGTCGCTCACAACTTTGAAGGGCCTGCCGTAGAGGTAGGGGCGAAACTTGGATGTAGCCCAGATGATCGCTAGGCACTCCTTTTCCGTTGTGGAATAGTTCGTTTCTGCCTTTGATGGCGACCGGCTAGCATAACTGATGACCCTTTCCTGCCCGGCAGTCTTCTGCACAAGGACGGCGCCGAGTCCTACGCTGCTTGCGTCGGTGTGGATTTCTGTATCGGCGTATTCATCGAAATGCGCTAGTGTCGGAGGCATCTGAAGGCGTCGTTTCAGTTCTTCAAATGCTTCGATTTGCGCCGTTTCCCACTTGAATTGCACGTCGGTCTTCGTAAGGTGAGTTAGCGGCTCGGCGATTCGTGAAAATTCCTTGACGAAGCGCCTGTAGTAGGCGCACAAGCCTAGAAAACGGCGCACAGCTTTGGTGTCGGTGGGTGGCGGGAAGCCAGCGATGGCAGCTGTTTTCCGCGGGTCTGGGCGAACACCATCCCTGCTGATAACGTGACCCAGAAACAAGAGCTCCTCGTACGCGAAGCGGCACTTTTCAGGCTTCAAGGTGAGGCCGGAGGTCTTGATTGCTTCAAGTACGGCTTCAAGGCGCCGGAGGTGTTCGTCGAAGCTTGAGGCAAACACAACGACGTCGTCCAAGTATACGAGGCACGTCTGCCACTTCAAGCCAGCCAGCACTGTGTCCATAACTCGTTGGAATGTCGCAGGTGCCGAACAAAGACCGAAGGGCATGACCTTGAACTCGAAGAGGCCGTCTGGTGTTATAAAGGCAGTCTTTTCTCGGTCTCTCTCGTCGACTTCGATTTGCCAGTAGCCGGTCTTGAGGTCCATCGACGAAAAGTACTTCGCGTTGTGGAGTCGATCCAGGGTGTCGTCTATCCGGGAAAGGGGATACACGTCCTTCTTCGTGACTTTGTTCAGGTGACGATAATCGACGCAAAAACGTAGAGTCCCATCCTTCTTCTTCACTAGCACTACGGGAGACGCCCACGGACTCTTGGACGGCTGGATGATGTCGTCGCGTAGCATTTCGTCGACTTGCTTCTTAACGGCGTCCCTTTCTCGCGTCGAAACCCGGTAGGGACTCTGACGGAGTGGTCGAGCATTTTCTTCCGTTATGATACGGTGTTTAGCAAGGGGCGTTTGCCGGACCCGTGATGACGACGAGAAACAGTCCTTGTATTTCTTCAGAAGGCATCGGAGCTGTTGTTGTTGGCGGGCGGGAAGGCTTGGGTTTACGTCGAAGGATGGCTCAGGCATTGCAGTTGTCGTTGTAGCTTCGTCAGAATCTAAAAAGGCAAACGCATCGCTGACAGCCAAGATTTCTTCGATGTACGCAATCGTTGTGCCCCTGCTCAGGTGTCTGTATTCTTGGCTGAAATTCGTTAGCATCATGCTTCCTTTCCCTTCATACAGCCGAGCAATGCCTCTTGCGACGCAAATGTCGCGGTCTAGAAGCAAACGCTGATCGCTCTCGATGACACCTTCGATGCATTCAGCCGTTTCGGTGCCGACGGGAATTATGATGCTGGATCTAGGTGGAATGGTGACTTGATCCTCGAGCACGTTCAGGGCATATTGGCATGGGTTCGTATCCGGCGGTGTCGCTTTCTCCGACGATAGGGTTATCGACTTGGTTCTTAAGTCGATGACGGCGCCGTGGTCAGTTAGGAAGTCCATTCCAAGTATCACATCCCTGGAGCAGTTTTGTAGGATTACTAAGCTCGCAGGATAAGTCCGGTTGTTGATGGTGACTCTCGCCGTGCAGACACCAATCGGCGTTATGAGATGGCCTCCAGCGGTTCGGATCTCGGGGCCTTCCCAAGCAGTCCTAACTTTCTTCAACTTTGCTGCGAACGGCCCACTGATGACGGAATAGTCGGCTCCAGTATCGACGAGAGCGGTGACGTTGTGGCCGTCGATCTGAACGTCGAGGTCGCTAGTCCGCCGTCTTGCGTTGCGGTTACGTCGCGGCGTCGGGTCACGGCTGCGTCGGTTTGCACCGCTGCTTCTACGTTGCGTCGTCAGGTCTGCTTCCGGTCGCAAAGTTTCATCTTCAGGACGTCGTTCGGCGTGCGGCGGGGGCTCGGAACTTCGTCGCGGTGTCGTCGTCGCAGCTCCTCTCGCACGATGGCTCGGATCGTTTCGCGGAAGTCGTCGGAGCCGAGGCCATGAACAGCTGCGCTGTCTTGAAATGCGCGGCGATTGTACTGCCGGGTGCACATCTCGAGCGTCTTCTCGATGGTCGTTGCTTCCGAAACGAATTCTTGAACTGTCGATGGGGGGTTCCACATCAGCCCGGCGAAGAGCTCCTGTTTGACTCCTCGCATAAGAAAGCGGACCTTCTTGTCCTCGGGCATGACAGGGTCTGCATGACGGAAGAGCCTTGTCATCTCTTCCGTGAAGAGCGCCACGTTTTCGTTCGGCATCTGCACGCGGGTCTCGAGCAGAGCCTCAGCACGCTCTTTCCTGACGACGCTCGTGAATGTCGCAAGGAACCTGGTGCGAAAGATATCCCACGTTGTGAGGCTTCGCTCTTGGTTCTCGAACCAGGTCCGAGCGGCGTCTTCCAAAGCGAAATAGACATGCCGTAGCTTGTCTTCGCTGGTCCAGGCATTAAAAACGGCGACTCGGTCGTAGGCCTCGAGCCAGCTTTCCGGGTCTTCGAACGACGATCCGCGGAAGGTTGGCGGCTCCTTGGGTGTCCGGAGAAGGATCGGTGCGGGCGGCACAGCGTCTGTCATCGTCGCTGTGGTCGAGGTCAGGATCTTTGTTTGCCGGGTCTTTTCAGGTAAAGGCCCGTGCTCTGGCGGTAGACCTTGTTGCCTGTGGCTTGCTCGACGATCCGGGTTTTCTTTGCCGTCGTCCTCCTCGCGGCTTGGGCTTGGGTCAGCGCTTCGTGGGGGCGTCCGGATCATGGAAGAAGCAGCACCTCCACCAGATGTCACGTGGTCGTGACGTCGACGAAGACAACAGTCAGCACGTCCGAGATGAAACTGTTTATTTGGCCGAACTTGTGGCCGAGAAACTGAGAACTAGAACTACAGCAATACACGCTGTACAATGATAGCGGCGAACAGGGCGTCGTCCGTCGAACAACTGACAAGCGGTGAAGCGTGTCGGCATTTAAACATGTGCCGTCGAATATTCCAGCGTTATCACTGGCTGTCGTGCAAATTCTAGAATGAGCTCGAGTGTGCGCGTCTTGCGCGCAATCTTAACAAAAACGATCTACAATGATCGGGAAGCTTCTCGAACAATGAGGCGCGGTTCGCGCTGAGCGTTGCTGACAGTCTTTGTGGGCGAAAACCGAATAAAGCAAAAGTGATAATAGGAAACGTCCGTGGCACTATTTTCAGTAACTAGAACAACTTTCTCGGCACATCCACCAGCACACAGTACTGCTTGCTCTCTATGTGAATCACGCAATGACACAGTCCGACACAAATCAGTTTTCCATTTCTTGCCATCTCGCCGCCTGTAGAAAAAGTCATTTCAATAAAACCCCTTGGCAACCTCTGCCACATTTACTGCTCACGTTTTTGAGGTATGCAAGTTTCCTTAGCCTGTTCAATGGCACACTGAACATGTCACTGTCATGATAATACAACTGCGTGCTGCACTATAATATAGGCCAATGAGTAATCGCAATTCTCATCTACCATTGCTATGCTGAAGCTATATTCTCAAAGGATTACTTTCAGGGATACTTTCATTTTGCAGGACGTAATGTTGGCTGAGCAACAGGCACTGTATCAGCAAGCAGGAGGGATACACGATACAATGTTCTGGTGGGAAGTGCGCCATTTCTTTTCATAGCTTTAAGCATGAAAACTTCTGGAACAAGAAGGGGAACACATGAGCACAAACGTGAAATCCGAAGAAGCTCATTACTTCTTCGGATTTCACGAGACCAGAAAAGTGTCCTGATTAACCGAATGCCGAATTATCAAAAGTATCAAGAAAAGAATAAACAAGTGCATATTACATCAATGCATATTCATTTTCTTGATGGATATGTAAATCCAGCACTTATTTTGCATAGGAGCCGTGTAAAGGCCGCAATTATCGTCATTCGTGACTTCGTTCACTATGTGACCGCGGCTCAAGGCCCCCGTGTCTTAAGCCGAAATGTGCTCTGAACCCATCCCTTATTCAGGAATGAGACGGCTGAAATCGATTTGGGAGCAGTTTTGGGAGCAGCAAAATTTCAATTTAGGAGTAGGAGAACCTTGCTTGGGAGCAGTTAGTGGCATTTATTATGTCGTTTTTGGAGCTTGAAAAAAACAAATTTGTAGCAACTTGGAGGAAGAAACGCACATTTTAATCGGCTTAGAATACACATAACGTTCAAAGAGCTTTGGAGAAAGCTTTTTTTTAACAGATTATTGCCAGGTGTGAACTACACTACCTTTTTACAAACTACGCAATTTATATAACCTGGGTAACGACATATGAAATAGATGAAAAAAGTTTTTTTTAACTAGTTTCACTTTACATTTGAAAATAAAAAAAATTAAAAACATCACATTTTTCAAATAATAAAAAAACTGATTGCACAAGAATTGTAGTCACATAGCAATAGGTCTTTGAATGGTCAATGAACGATTCTTACTAGCACGCGATTGCGGCGATGCCTTCACGTGTAACATCAGGAAAGAACAAAAGCGGTATGGCGGCCACCGATGAACGCATGTAGGGTGGGGGGGGGGGGGGGTCACATCAGTCAACTGCCAATTTTTCGGACACTATCGCGGCACCGTCACCAGCCCCATAGACGTCAATCTATAAGAACGTCCGAAATTTCGGACGCTGAAACTCTTCGGTGTCCGATTTTTCGGACTTTCTGCCCGAATTGTGGGTCCGAAAGGCATTAATTGGAGCCCTCACCTCTGCCGCGTCAATCATCTCTTAGGTTTGAACCAGCGCGTACGCGAGTCGATCTGTGTGCGACAGTAGCAGAGTCCGAAAGTCAGCTTTGCCGCAATCCCGAAGTGTTATGTTGTGAAGCAGACCAGAAATTCAAAGGGCCGCTATCGCGGCGCCGTGCGGCGATGTTACGGATAAGCAGCGGAAATGCACGGAGGCGTGATGGCGGCAGCTGGCAAACGCTCCGGTACGACTTAATCGCTGACAACCCTTACGACAAGCATCTTCAGTTAACTGCTCGGTAGTGCACGTGGCCTAGCGCAGTTGCATGCGTACTGCACGCATTCAATAGGCGAGAGCCCAAATGCGCCGCGCCGCCATTCCTGCTGCCTCTTTGTGCGAGACCGCTAAGTGCGCCGCATAGACGCGTTGCCTTCGCGGACGAAACCAGCTCGCCATTGCCGCGCCCGTGTGCGGTCAAGAACTAAGTGCGCATCACGAACCCTTTCGTGATAAATGCGTGCGTACGATACAGCAACAGTAAAGTGACGGCGTCAGTTTAGTTGGCGATGTACTGCACACAACTAGAAACGATCGGCTTGATACGGCAGCAAATGCTGCGTATCAGCGGCGATTCCGCGATGCGTGTGCGCATATGCGCACACGCATGGGGGAATGCCGGACGAGTCGTCCGCTCTTCCGCCACAGTCTTTGTGTTCCGCGTCATCGTTTAGAAACGCTTCATGCCAGATAGCCGTAATCTATTCCGTGCTTTGCTGTTATCAGCGGCGCTCATCACGAGATGTAAAAGTGGCGGTTGGCACGTACGTAGTTAAGCGGGGTTCGCGGCAGGTACCGAATGTATTTGCGAGAGCCTGGGCGCGCACTAAAATGCCTGATAATTGTACTGGGATGCATTAAAGCTATTTCGGACGTGGCTGTGGCGATTTGACCGCTTAAGCGGAATAAAAAAGCATGAATTTGTTTTTTCGGACTGCCCGATTTTTCGGACGATTTCGCGGTCCCTAGGGTGTCCGAAAAATCGGCAGTTGACTGTATTTACAACCAGTCAGAGGCGATTACCACAGCACTATGGAAGCCTCCATTACAAAGGCGCGTAGAAGGACACGCGTGGGCGCGTTAACATGTTCTGCGAACGTATCCCTGGCGCTGCTTCTAAAGTTACGTTTTCCCATGCTGAAACTGATGCAGGCTTGAAAATTCTTGCTTGCGGGGTCGTTTCGGCGCAGTTCGGCGCAATTTTTGCAATTTTTATGCTTTCGGAGCAGCTTGGCGCAGGAAAACGGAATCGTATAAAAAATGCGCAATATGCGCAGCTGTCTCACCCCTGCTTATTACGTACTGCCCCTGCCAACACCACCCCGCGCATCTGACAATAACTTTTTCGCCCAAAATATGGCTGGAAACTGATCATTCGTCCATCACAATGTAGCAAGCGAGTTTTATGCCAGCATCCTGCTAGCCTTACTTCGTACAACAATACGATTTGTTGGTATCACACACATTGCTTCACCCTTAAGGGGAACTGCCATTTTTTTAACCATCAGCTATTGACCCTGGAAAGTGAGGGGCAGACGTGTAACATGCGTAGCTACTTCACAGTGGGCCTTCTGACACTCGGGCCGTCAGCGATGGGCCCACTGCTGACAGCTGCGCATATTAAAACCGAATTGTAGCTGCTCCGACCAGGAGGCATGCTTTTAATAATGAGATGAAATGTTTAAAAAAGCAAGCAAAAAATTCGAATTGGGACCCTAGCACTCACGAGCTCAAAAGGGCAGGGCCTTTTAAGGACTGTTTACCGCAAGAGCAGTTACAAACCCAGATGTGCTGGTGGAAAGAATTACGAAAAAGCTCTTCTGGATGAAGATCCATGGATAAAAAAATATTTGAGGAAAAATGTCAATGCGTTCCCACTGTTCACGTGCTCTTCCAAGGGCACGAAGCACGGAAAATCCGATATTGTTCGATATATCTATTGCTGGCATTCGCAGATTTCATTGTGCGATGTCCAGAAACAGAAGTGGCAGACATTAGTGGCACGCATGTAGTTATTTGTGAGCAATGCTTCAATTACGTGCCGTGCAATGCTTGAAACCGAGCTATCAGCAGCGTTTCTGGAACAAATGATGTCCGCCAATGAATTGTCGCCACACTATATCTCGCTACCGATTGGCCTAGACGTCACGAGCCTCTGCGGAGAGTGTATTTTGCCGTCAAGCCGACTTGCACAACAGAAGATGCGTCGGCACCGAGCATGGCATGGTGGCTTACTCGGGATGCACGCGCGAGCGCTGTTTATTCAGCAGAATAATTCTTTGTCCGTGGTTGTGACATTGGCGGTCCCAAAATCAAGGTGCAAATGTTTTGACGCGCTGGCGGTGCGACTGCCAGTGATATACGCCCCCAAACTCAATCCCAGACGCCCCCAGACTCTGGTGCAGTTTGGCGCAATTTACGTTGATATTATCAGGATGGCGCATTAAAACCAATTTGACGCACTTTGGCGCAGGAGTGGAATCCCTGAATAAATACGGTAGTCTGCATCCCACAACAGCAGTGGCTTAACCATTTCACCACTGCCTTGGTAGTAAGAAAAGTGCCCAGAGATTTTTTTTCTCTGTTGGGCCTCCTTTGTTGAGAACCCTTTGCTTGGTTGCGAGCACCGGGTGAGCAACACCTCTACCCATAAGAAAAAACTGGCAGGTTCCCGGCGGCAACTGCAGCGCTAACCAGGTGCCCCAAAAATCCTGGCCGTTGTAAGGCCTTAGGCTGCTGCATGCATATCTGCAAAAGCTAAGTTTGCAGAAATCTAAAGCTCTCTGACAACGATCACTGGTAAGTGTAAATATGGGTACCGTGATACTCTTCCGGCGTGAAGTGGCTGT
The DNA here is from genome assembly GCF_013339695.2 of Rhipicephalus sanguineus. Lineage (NCBI taxonomy): Eukaryota > Metazoa > Arthropoda > Arachnida > Ixodida > Ixodidae > Rhipicephalus > Rhipicephalus sanguineus. The sequence continues at coordinate 193,640,392 of NC_051176.1, forward strand.
GGCCAACGTATGGATCCTTGCATCAATCGGACACGGAGAGCTCAATGCTCAGTGCACCAACACGCTGCAGCTTAACATGCCACCAATTGCTAGGTTTGCAGCCCACAATGCAACAAGGGAGATCCTTGGAGCTCAAGAAAAAAAAAGCCTTAAGATCAACACTGGCCATGTAGCTCATGTCAACATGAAGCCCTTTGAAACACAGGCAGACAATGCTTGCTCTCCGCAAGTTCCCCAGTGCTGTGGCAAATTGATTGTGCATTCTCTAACAATTTTCTAAAATAAGCAAATTATGAATTATTCTGACTATCATGAACAACATTTGTTCACAGGTTGGAAACGTACTTGTGATGTCACTGAGACAGCCAATCAGATTGGTCACCTGTGGGATGTCATTTACCCATGCAACGTGCCATGGGCAAGAGCAGCTGAAAATCCTATTGGCAGTGCCACTGCAACCTGCAGCGATGCACATTCTCAAAACCTCTTAAAAAATTACACACTTTATGCAGGGAGCTCAAATTGGTTTTCTGATGACCCTGTGGACTCGTTGAGCTACCGGCTCGAAGACTTTTTTCATGATCGTCAAAACAATTTCAAGGTACCTTTAAACCACACTGGTTCCATACAAACTTCCTAAGGGGCCTCTGGGTACTGCTACTACTACTGAATTCGCCCAAACTTTGCTAATAATTTTGTTGCTGAACTACTATGACCTTGTTTACCGTCTACCAGTCAGATATGTAGCAACAACAACAAATGAAACTTGAAGGGGAGACTTACTAAGAGTCCCAAGAGTCGCTGTTCTGACAACTTTGTCAACCTGGTACTTCAGTTTCTGGTCGATAGGACGAATTCTCTCCAGGACCTATAATAATGAAGGCATACATTGCAAAAAAAGAGCAAAATATACCTGCAATACAAGATAATGAAACAACAAATTAACCTCACAGTTTGTAGTTTCTCTATGCTACCAGTATTGCAAGGGGTGTAGACAATCATACCCCTAAGGAGATGAAGTAATTGTGGTTAGAAGTGCTGCTTTATTTGCATCTCTGAATGTATTGTTTGTGTTCCTTTTTTTCTTTGTTTATACCTTTATAGTGCAAAAAGCTATCCTAACTTTAAGCTACCCTTACACTTGTGTTGAAAGGACGTGAAGGTGAGGAGAAGAGTATTCTACAGTAGAAGCACGACTGACATGCACCACTGCAGCAAATCTCCACTTCTATCTCTAATATTGCACTTTGAAATCCACAATGTAGATGGCTTTAGCATTTTTCGCAAGATGTCTTCAACCCAAATACAGCAGAAAAACTAACCTACTTTTCATCACGGTGCAAGCAGTACAAGAGTGCACAGACTCAGAAGTAAATGACTGCTCTCCCTCCACAAAGACTTAGCTGCCCAGCATCAGTGAAAAATGTTTTTCGGGAACATACTCTATAATAATATCTGGGGTTTAACGTCCCAAAACCACGATATGATTATGAGAGACGCCGTAGTGGAGGGCTCCGGAAATTTAGACCACCTGGGGTTCTTTAACGTGCACCTAAATCTAAGTACACAGGCCTCAGACATTTTCGCCTCCATCGAAAATGCAGCCGCCGCGGCCGGGATTCGATCCCGCGACCTTCGGGTCAGCAGTCGAGCGCCATAACCACTAGACCACCGTGGCGGGGCATTCGGGAACATACTCAATGACTACTTTAAAAAACAAGCACATGACAATCAAAAACACATTGAAAGTTTTTCAGAGCAGGAATAGTTAATCCTTTGCTGTCAGTTGTCGGGCCCCTTACCTTACGCTGCCCATATATGGCTGAAACACTTAGGCACAAAATCAATGGCAAAAATAAACACTGGATGAGTTTTTCCTGCACAGTTGTTTTCTTTCGCAGTGCTCAAATCTGACAAAATATTTTTTTGGACTGGAATGGCTAGAAAGTGGGTAAAAGTTTCTAACTGCAAAGGGCAAAGGATGTGGAGGTCTTTGAGGTTGAACTAATTTTCCCATAGTTGAATGCAGGAAAAAAAAACTTGGAAGATGGATCCACACACAAGCAAAATCTATTATCTGCAAGCAGAAACATTTCGGATCGTTTCAGAAGCATTTTCCGCACCATAATCCATACTAACCTTGGCAGTGTGAACAAAGCGCTAAATATACATGTGAGAATTTTTGGCAGCTCTAGTATATAATAATAATATCTGGGGTTTTATAAGCCAAAACCACGGTATAATTATGAGGCATGCCGTAATGCATCCGGCACTACAGCGTGCCTCATAATCCTCCACGTGCCTCCAACATACAGAGTGCTCAGGAAAGTTCTACCACCTGGTGTTCTTTAACATGCACTGACATCGTAAAGTACACGACCTCTAGCATTCTGCCACCATCGAAATGTGACCACCGCGGCCGGGATCAAACCAACAACTTTCGTGTCAGCAGCCAAGCACCAGCAGCTCCAGAACGTGCAGCGTAGAGTAAAGGAGAAAGGTTTGTGCTCAACAGATGCCACAACAGAAAGAATCATGTTCAATATACACTCAAACCTTGATATAACGAACTCGGATATAACGAATTATCGGTTATAACGAAGTAAATGAAGAACAGTCTTGTCATAGATACAGTGTTACAAATAAATGTTTATAACGATTTTTCGGATATAACGAAGTTATTTTCGTTGCAGGTGTGACTTTGTTATAATGAGGCTTGAGTGCACATATGTGGCTTAAAGGGGTCATGAACCACTTTTCCAAGTAATGATCCAATGACCTTAGTATCGGAGTTTATTGCCTCCCCGAATCGATTGCTGCAAAAATTTCTCGAATCCGTCAAGAATCAGCGGAGTTACGCGGGTTTGGCGCACGCTCTCAGTGCTTTCTCTCTTTTCTCGTGCCGACGAGCGCACTGGAAGCTAGACAGGGAGGGATGGCACGGGGGTAAGAAGTTACGTCAGCACACGTCACGAAACGCGATCGCTCTCCCGCTGTGATTCGCACGCACGAGTGCGGCTACCGTGTAAAGTTAGCAGACTGAGGAGTGCGGCGCGGGCAAGTGGCGGCACCCCGTGGCAAGAAGCGCATCTCATCTGGCTATCGGCCAATAAGCATGCTATGTCTCCGCGACGTCAACGTGCAGACGCCCCCACCGACCGACGAGAGTGAGAACCGGCCTCTGTTTGAAAAGAGGGCGCCTGAGGAAACGGCAACTTCGCGCTCCGCTTGTGGCCTTTACGCGGCGCACACGACTGTAATATTTTGCAGAGCAGTTCATAGCCGTGTCAGCTTTCTGCAGGTTGTGTTTTTTCAACAAGCCCAAGGGGTGCTTCATGACCCCTTTAAAGGGGCCCTGCAACACTTTTCCAAGTAATCATCGAATGGCGTCATTTAAGGAATTTATTGCTTCACGAATCGACTGCCGCAAAAATTTTTAGAATCTGTCAAGTACGAGTGGAGTTACAGCGATTCGTGGCATGCTTTAAGCGCTTTCTCTCTCCTTTCGTACCAGACAGCGCACTGAAAGCTACGCAGGATGGGGAATAGCAGCGCGCGGGCACATCGCAGCCTCCCGCGGTGGCCGCGGTAACTATGCAGCTCATGATGCTCAAATTAGCCAATGGCCGTGGATTTGGGGTTTATGGCGCGGTCATTTGGGCTTATGGCATCATCTGTCAAGAGAAGAGCGAGTGATTTCTAGCTGACCTTGAGAATTCATTTTAAATTCCAGGCCGCGTGCTGCGCTATAATGATTGGCTCGCATGTTCTCAGGAGCCTCGACTACAGATTGGCAGCGTTTTTCTGACCATGCTGAAAAAGTGTTGCAGAGTCCCTTTAAAGGAGCACTGACACAAAAATTTTGCACCTTGTTTTTTTTTGTTGCAATAGATAGCTTATGACCCACTTATCACGGCTGCAAACCTCGTTTGCGCGAGTGCACGACGGTTATTTATTTAGAGACGTTTTTAGAGCGCCCAGTCGCAGTTTCGGTTTCAAAGAGCACCGAGCTAGGCAGCTACTTCCGGAGGACGGGTAGCCACAGCTGGCCACGTGAGCACGCAAAATTGTGACGTAGGCGGCGCGCGAGCGTGAGTGCGGTGGGCCCCGAACCAGGTCAAGTGGCGCCAGCTATGGAGGATTAGAAGCAACTAACAAACGCGTAATCTATGTCCTCCGAGCATTCGGAAGCGCCCATCTCGACTCGCTAAGCTTACAGCATCGATTATTTGACTATGGCTCTCAAAAAACGGCGCCGAATCGGGACGAATACATTGCTATCGAAGCTTAAGGACATGAATCTAAAGCAAATGGAAGCATCAGTTTGGAACTTACACGTTACGGAGTGCACGGCGGCCACTTGATAGATTCGAAGTGGACGACAACCGCTTTTGGCAGTGCTGCCATGTTTTTCGGAGGCGCGAATGCCTCGCCGGCGAAGCTTGCCGTGCAAGTTGGACAGCTCTCGCGCGCGCGGCAACGGCCGACGTTCTGCAGCACCGCGCCGTTGCGGCAGGCTTGCCGCTAGCGCGAGCGGGCCATAACATCTTCCAACGGGCACGACGAGCGAACAGCGGAAGAGAACACAACTAGCACACGCAAAGCCGCAGGCAGGGAGGAAGAAATGGCAGGTAGCACGGCACAAGCGCAAGGGCACAACCAGCCACCAGCCAACACAAACTCGTGACGTAGGTTTGTTGACACATACTCCGCGTTGATGTCGGCGTCGCGAAGCGCTCGCATCTCGCTCAGTCGCGCGGCATGCACTTTAATATTGATTTTAAATATGTTCTAGGCTATATTGGCCCTTGATATTTCGTAGACGTTGCGTACGGCTCCACATACGTCTATTTCACTCATTATCTCGCCTTCAAAATTTTGTGTCAGTGCTCCTTTAAGCAAACAGCCTGAAACTGACAGCTGCACTACAGAGAGTGCCACCAGAAGGCTAGCCTGCACTTTCATAACTTCTATTTGATGTTAGCACCATGAGAACATATAGTTTTCTTATAATGAGCTGAGACACGGCACCTAGATATACAGAGCCTCGAGTACTTTTGTGAACCACTATCAACTCTCCTTCATCCCGGCAACTTCAGCAATTCGGTTATCATTATTTTTTTTAATGCCACGACCAAGTTTTCTCGTGAAGCTTTTAGTCACTAACCGACCACAGCTGACAAGACCATTTTAGCACATAATCATCACCATCATCATCAGCCTGTCTACGCCCACTGCAGGGCACAGGCCTCTCCCATGTTCCGCCAATCAACCCGGTCCTGTGCTTTCTGTTGCCACGTTATACCTACAAACTTCTTAATCTCATCTACCCACCTAATTTTCTGTCTTCCCCTCACGCGTTTGCCCTCTCTTGGTATCCAGTCAGTTACCCTTAATGACCACCGGTTATCCTGCCGACGTGCTACGTGGCCGGCCCATATCCATTTCTTCTTCTTAATTTCAACTATGATATCCTTAACCTTAATTTTAGCACAACCTGACTCTAAAAACAATAGATTCTGAGGTTTTACGTAGGCGTGTGCGAATATTCGAAAATTCTGAATAACGAATCAAGTAGCATTCTATTCGGTACTTGAATTGAATAGTGCGCATCTTATGATTATTTTCAGAATAATCAGCAATGCCGAAAAATGCTCGAAGGAGCAAGACGTTGGAACAGCGAGAGGCAACTTTTCTTGATTGCATCACCAAATTCCCCAAACGCATACAGCCCATGTACTTAAGGGACTGATCACAGGATGAAGGTGTTTTTTCTTAAATGGACTGACAGCCGATTTTTCTCGACCCAGTTTTTTACGGCGTAACGAAAAGCTCCCCCTTGGTAGTGGTTAAACCTGCAGCGGTTGATTCCAAAAGCATGTGGGTATTTTTTAATAAGAATTGTTTGATTGCAGAAGCAATTAAAAAAGTTAGGGTCCCTCTTCCAGCAATGCTAAGAACCGATAGCAATGCCAATAGCCCTCCTCGCAAGCTGTTCTTTACACTCAACGTTCTGCTTTCACAAGAGTCAGTGTAACTATGGTTAATCACCTTCATTTTGACACTTTCAATCATTTTTAAATACAAAAAGCAAATAGAAAAAGCTTTCCGACCGCTTGTCGTCACGTGAAGTCCCTTTACCGCCTCGTGAGCCAGGCGCTCCTCTTACTTCTCCAATTCATTGGTAGGTGCCGCTAAGACCTCAGGTAACAACTTTCATGCTGCCACTCCTGAGCATCAGATCATACGTAAAGTGAGGGCGGCGCCACTATTCTGCTCACTATAAATGAAGGAATATCTGCACATTTTAAGTTATTAAAGATTATAATAAAAAAAGTTTACTGCATTTCAATGCTCACACAGAGACAATTAAAGGCCAACTGCAACGAAATTTGACTTGGACAGAATTCCCTCGGAATGTGTTGTATATGTTGGCTAAGTAATGATAATCACAGTGAAAAATCTCACGGTCACGTATTTCATTTATAATCGGTGCTCTAATTGTCAGCTAGCAGACGACGCGGAGCCGTAGCGGTGTGCCCGGGCAAATCGGACACAAGCGGAAATGACGTAAATCGCAGTTCACAGCCGCTCGTGAGCAGAACTCTCTGCAGCCGCATCCCTTTCTTCTCTGCATCACGCTCCTCTACGAATGGCTAATTAAGAAAAGTTAACTCGTTTGCAGGACGAAATGCAGGGCCGTAGGCTGATGGAACACGTATGTTACGGACGGGACTAGCTTTCCTGCTTTTCCGAAACACGTAAAGCTCCAATAGCTGCGGGTTATCACAGTGAGGTGAAAGGAATGGGAGCTATCGAACAGCGTGGTACTTTACGCGGCGCACTTTAAAGATGACGACTTTATGTACGACCGGTCTCTTTTTGCCCAAATAATGTTGAAACTAAAAAGAATGTTGAATCCTGAAGCAGTGCCTTCAATATTCAGCCACTGCAAACCCAACAGCAGGAAGCTCCGGCCAGTGTTTGGAGAAGCACCGGCGACAAGAGGTATTCATATTAGACAGCTTTAGCCTAAAATGCTTGTGCCAGCGTGTTTCGCATGCTAAAATATAGCGTAATGCTATTCGAAAGACTAACGTAAAGCCGGTAAAATGACACCCCGCGAAGCGCTAGACTAGCTGCGCCACCTACGCGCTAGTAATGAAAGCTCCAAAATCTGATCGGCTCGCTTCTAGTTGCTCGTAGTCAAAGCAGCAAAGTTCGACAGAAATGTAGTCGTGCTCGGTTCAAAGGAATTCAAATACGTAAACGTATTTTAAGAAAACAAACTGTGCTATGTTAGGTTTAATGTAAAAGTTTTGGGTGCAGTCAGGCAAGTGTTTACAGAAATGCAGGGACGCTTTCGGTGGACATGGGAGTGTGCCAAACCAAGCATCGATATCGAAAACAACACTGTCTTACCGTCCGTAGTCTATCAACGAAGCGAGAATACCCGATGTGTAAACCACCAGCATCATTTATTGTGAACCACCAAGTTCTCCAAGGCAGCAGGGTGAGACGATAGGTGCGAAGCGGGCAGCCGTTGCTTAGAGAAGTCCTTTATGGGCATGTATCCGTGTTTCCTTCACGGTGGATGTTTACATACTTTGTTTATTCGTTACCATCTAAAAAGAAAACTCTGTAGCGCGGCCGCGAAGCCAATGCTTCAGAGCGCAGAGCAGACGATTCGCCTGCATTGGTCGGTCTGTCGGGCTGCAGTCTGCGTCACTTCCGGTCAGCTGTAATGGCGTCGTTTTTTCTAGTTTCGGTATCAGAAATTGCGTTGTTGGCGGGGGCTTTTTTTCTCGAGGTAACCACTTGTATTTCAAAGGTGAAATTTGGCAGGCAGCACTACCTCCAGCTAGGCTGCCTATAAATCGCCTTTTTGAGGTGTGCGAAATTTCGTTGTAGTTGGCCTTTAACCGTGTACACCAGTAAAAGGTGAAGTGACAGGGATCATATGCATATGGATCATACGCTTTTCTGACATGTGGGGTGCCAAAAGTAATTTTTCGCGACTTTAGTGAAGAAATAAAAATATACATCCGTGTTTAATGAGAAAAACAGGGTTCGTTCTAGCCAATACAAGAGACAAATTTTCCATTAGTGGGGTAATCTCACCTCATGTTCTGAGCAGTTCTTTCTCCCTTTAAAACTCCAGTGTTGCCGAAGCGACAGTATCATCCGTCCACTACATGACATGACATCAATCCACTACCATGATAATCATGATGATGTTAACTCTTGAAAATTGCTTAATATTTAGGTATCAATTCTTTTTAAAAGCTGTTGACAAAGTACCAACTCGAATAGTGTAGTCACTGCTATATTTCAGCCTGCAGTTACAAAATATTTTGAAGGTTCTAGTAGCTGCTGTATAAGAGCTTGCCTCAGTTTATATAATTGTGGTATTTTTTTGTTGGTTAAAGGTAATCGTAATGTCGCTTTGTTAAAGCTTGTGAATATTTGTTTCAAATAAAATGTTGTAGAATTCTTGGGCTGTTTTAAAAGTTGTTACCTTACCAGTCAAGGGCTGCTTTGAAAATGGTTGTCTTACTATTCGAAAACTATTCGAACAGTATTCAATTTGTATTCGTATTCAATTCACTGTCATCGCTCTTTGATTCATATGCCATTCAGTTTTAAAATTCACTATTCGCACACCCCTAGTTTTACGTACAAAAACCAAGACACGATTATAAGGCTTGCTATAGGGGGAGGGAAGGGGGCTCTGGATTAATTCTGAAAACACCCGGAGTTCTTAATTATTACCTATATCTAAGTGCATGGGAGTTCTTGCATTTCATCCCCATTGAAATGTGGCCTCTTCAACTGGGAAATGAGCCCACATCCTTAAAGGGGCCCTGCAACTTTTTCAGCATGGTCAGAAGACACTGCCGATCGGTAGTTCAGGCTCCTGAGAACACGCGAGCCAAACATTATAGCGCAGCACGCGGCCTGGGATTTGCAATAAATTTTCAAAGTCAGCTAAAAATTACAGCATCTCCCGCTAAAGGGGACCATGAGGTGATGCGAAGCCGAAGCACTTGCACGATCGCGTTCCGTTGGCGTTTGCTGGGCATGCTACCGACCTCGCGTCATGGAACGCGAAGAGGAACACTACGCGCGTCGTGTCTTCCCTCTAGCCTGGCCGTTAATTCTCACAGGGCGTGCGGGGAACGCGGTCGACAGGCGGGCGCGAGAGAGGCAGCGTAGGAAAGGAGAGAGGGGGAGGGGATGCGCATGCGCTGGCCCTCATCGTGGCGCTGCGCAGGAGAGAATTTCGGCATGTTGAGCCCGCATTTCAGAGGAGCCAACCGAGGCAAGCGCTGGACTGAACGCACGCAGCGCTCTATCACTTGAAGGAGAGGAGACTAGAGGAGGAGAGTAGCGTATGCACCGTGAGAGCAGAAGCGAGAATGCAGGAGAAGCGCAAGCAGGTACTGGTAGAGAAGTGGAGAGAGTAACGTGCAGCTGTTGGAGAGAGCGAAGGAGGAGAGTCGCGCATGCGTATTGTGAGTGAATGCGGACAACTATGCCGCATGCGGATTACCACGCCGCGTTACATACCCCCAAGCAAGAGATACTTCGCATCTAAAATCGCTTCCTCTTCTCTAGTCATATGATGCTATTTACTCAAAATCCCTGTGTCATTGACTCAAGTTCCACACCATTGGCTGATTTGAACATGGCGCGCTCGGTAGTTACTGTGGCCGCGCCCGTGCGATCGCACTGAAAGCACGTTGCACGTTCGAAGAAAAAAAGAAAAAGTACTCAAGGTCATAAGGCACGCATGACGTACCTTCTTCCCCCAAATAATCCCTCCCTGCTTAGCTTCCAGCGCGTTCATCGGGACAAAAGAAGAGAGAAAGCAAATTACAGCCTGTGACAAATCCTTGTTACTCCGCTCGTACTGGACGGATTCTAAAAACTTTTGTGGCGGTCAATTCGTGAGGCAATAAGCTCCTTTAGTGAAGCCATTCCATGGCTACTTGGAAAAGTGTTGCAGGGCCCCTTTGAGTTTAGAAGCACAACATCTTACCTGCGAAGCTACCACAGCGGGTCGATAAAAAAAAAAGTTAATAAAGTAAAAAATCTAGTGCAGGAAATCTGCACAAAAATTTTGTGCAGAAACCTTGTGCAGAAAATCAGGAGTGTCAAAATGACGTTGTTGATCCAGCTGTGATATCCTAGCTATGAGAGATAATTCATAGTGAACGAGACTTGGTGTTCTTCTGAATGAACAGGTATGTAAGGATTTAAGTTACATTACGTGAATCTCAGCTGCGGGACATCAATAATTATAGTAGAAACTACAGGCAATCTTACAAAACATAATGAACTATTAAAATCCAATCATGTAGCTATTAGAAAGCTACAGAATATTGGAAGCAGTCAGTGATGCATACAGTTCGAGCTTGCACGATCCGACGAATTGAAGGGTCACCACTGATGTTCTTGCCAGACACCTTGCACCAAACGATATGTGTCAGGTCGAGCAGGTAGCTGAGCATGACATGGTTCTTCATCTCAAGGAAGCTCAAGCCCTGGATAAGAAATCAGCAAAAGCCCAAGTTACCAAAAGCTATAGACAAATTTCTAGCTCATTAAACTTCTTTGTGGTTCTAATTCTTTCCAACAAAGACCACAGATTATTTTTATTACAAAAAAAGAAAGCTTAGTTGCGCAATACCGTAACAATGATTGCTTCGTGTGACTGATCTCACAATTGCAGTCTTTCATACCAGAAAAACAAAAACAAACAAAAATCCAGGTAGTTTATGATGACTTTAACATCCTTGAGAGAGTTGACTATGGGCAAATCACTTTAACAATATGCTACGTGCAGTTTTCAATGCAATGTAACAAGAATGAATACAACCAATGAGGGCATAAAGAGTGAGATGTCCAGTTGTACACCCGGCAACAGTTTATGGGACAGATATTGGAGAAAAAGCTGAATTTCCTCCTAGCCCAAGAACTCAGCCAGTAGCAATTTTTACCACCTATACAGGTATCCATTAAATTAGAAATGTCATGAATTTATGGAGCAGAAATTCATATTTGCCATGGGGCCTATGTCCTGTAAACTCTTTTTTGAAGGCTGCACATACCTGGCAAACTCTGCATATAACGTCTGAAATAACTTTCACTACAGGACTGAAATTGAACACTATGAATGTTTATTTAATATTGATTATTAACTTCAGGAATGCAATTTTCTATGCAGATTCTACTTTTACTTTTACAATACAGTGAATTTTAAATAATTTGCACTGAAATTTCAGTTTAACAGAGTTTCTGCATATTGTGTGCACAGACACAAGGTCATCATAACAATAAAAATACAAACTCCACTAAGGTGAGCTTCATTCGCATGCACTCTACCGTGAACATATACAAGGGACATCCATGAATTTCATACTATGTACTGCAATGAAAAAACAAGCAATAAATAATAAGACTTGGCTGGGAGCTCATTTTTTTTTTTATCCATATGTCCTCCCCCAGGGCCTTGCATTTTTCACCAGTGATGAATGAGCTGCTGCAGACTACTTCATTTGAAAATTCAGGAGGAACTTGCAAATAAGGTTGTCACTCAGCATCTCAGATATGACAAGTGAACCAGTGCATTGTCATGGAGAAAATAGATGCCTCTCTAGAGCACTGCTCTCACTTGATAGTGTTTTGCAACTCGAAGAGAAGCTCACATTAGTACCCTGCCACGATAGTTTGGCCTTTGAAGGCATAATTTATCAGACGTGTATAAAGAGAGTCCCAGAACAGGCTCTGCACGACTTTCCTGATGATGGCCCAAGCCATGGCCTATTTTTGAAGGTGGGGATTCAGATGATTCCACTGTTTTCATTGTGAGTTTGCTTTCAAGTCATAATGGTGCACCAAACATTCATCCATCAGAATGAATGGTAAAAAAAAGTCGTCACTGTGCCTCCCACAAAAGCTTGAACATTGTGTGCATGAATAACAAAAGAACCTGTATGCGATATACTGAAAACATTAATGAGACATCACAAACTTCGCATCCTATCATCTTGATGCTCCAACATGGCGGTTTCAGTGACATCAGTGCAAGCCATCTATACTGCTACTAGATCAATATAAATCTCCTTGCTGTTGTGCCTTTGCAAATGGAAGATATATATCCTAGATATAAAAGCAGCTCACTGCTCGTGCTTCAACTTTCCCGATAGTCAATACCATTGTCACTTTGATGGCCTAGCAGTATTCTGCAGTACCATATAGGAGGTATTCACATGATGTCATTGCAAGGAGCCCTAGCGCGGCAGTCGCTATACTCGTGGTCGCACGCGCAGACTTTATCGTCAGATTAAAACCAACGCTCTCGGCAGCACGTGTTGTTTTGATATTTTTACTAAGAAAACGCCGTAGTGAGGTGCAGCGCCGCCAAACATCAGACTGTCATATGTCAGATCAATGAACGACCACAGCTATGACGGCGCCATGGTCCCTCAATACTTTTACTGGTCGTGAAACTCCCGCGTAACTCAATGGGAAAGCTTCATATACCACCCGCACTTTCCGCGCCACGGCGCTGGCGTAGCTAGAAGGGGGACGAGGAAGCCAGCTGCTGCTGGCCGCCATTAGTGGAGTGTGGGTGCGGAGTGGTCTTGTTCATGCTGGTTGCACCCCTTTTTTTCTTTTCGTGGTCACCTCTTCGTGCTATCGAGGCCCAACACCTGCTGTATGCCAGGCTGTCGCTCGGGATACAAGGGCACCATCAAAAAAGTCTCCCTGTTCTGTTTACCAGCCGATGTAGAACAACGCGACAGGTGGAAACGTGCAATCCCGCGACAGGAGACTGTCGGATTTTCGTTCAACTCTAAGTACGTTCGCATGTGCAAAAAACATTTCGATGCAAGTGACATTGTATGTGCGGACATGTGCACAGTGAATGGAAACATCGTTTCACTGCCTCAAGATCGACCAAGACTGGTGGAAGACGCTGTGCCTAGAATTGTGTGTAGTGTGTGTGAGTGTGTTTGGAGTTTTATGTGAAGTGCGGTGTTCGGAGTGTGTGCGTTTGCTTTCTGGATAATGATAGAAACTAAAAAGTGATGCCGTGGGCCAAAATGCAATATTTTGTTTTACTTTGATAGTGCTGTTTGCTGGTGCTGTCGCTGAAACGAGAAAATTTATAGAAAGGTTCAAAAAGAGTAATGCAGTTTTAAGTATAATTGATCAGTTTAAGCTGAACAACTTGGTTGATGGAAACACCGGGTTGATTTCGATTTGCGCTAGTGTCTACATAGAAGGAACAGGGTGGCTAACTGGAATGCTAACTTAGAACTCGTGGTCAATGCGACAGTATCTGGGAATGGATAAAAAAAAAAAAAGCGCGCATATTAGAACTAGGCAGTGTTATGAAATCTACATGCATATAATCAAAACATTTCGCTTTAAAATCGCACATTGTGCCTATATCTAGCACGAGCAGCTCACAGCAGTTTCACCTCATTATTTTTTTTTAATCTTCAAAATCAACAGCGCAAATAATGACACCAGAGAAAAAAAAGGAAAGCAATACGAGCATCCCTCTCCGTTTCGTGGTATCTGAATCTGCCCTTTTGATTCTTAAAGCTATGTTTCACTAACAATATCCCTAAAGAGGTACTTCAAAGCTATTAATGCAAAGTTAGCCTGATATACAGGCTTGTTTATTGGCACGCGAACTTCTATTTGCAGCTTCGTGATGCTGTCATGAGTATATTGGCATGCAAAGAAAACAAAGAAGACGACGAGGAAAAAGAAATAAGATAAAAGAATGTGTTCCAAGTGAAGAAATATAGGAGAAAGAAAGAAAAAGAAGAGATATTGAAGACAGAATTAAGAAAAGAACCTGAGGAAGAAGAAGCAAGAAAGGGGCACGAGAGGCGATGTGGCTGGGAGAGGACACAGCGCACTTGGAACGAGAAGAGGCATGGGCGAGCGGTAGCGGCGGCATGACGTGCGACCCAAGAGGGCTAGCAGTGCACCTGGCAAGGATGTACCCCAGCCTTCGCAGCAACGTCCTGTGAGCTGCGGGAGCACGGCCAGGAGTTGAGCTCGGGCACAACGACGTCATCCCCGTGAGGACACGCCAGGCTTCCTACGGCTACGCCCCGTAGGCCTCGCACCAGAGTGGACGAGCGGTACAGCCGCTGCAGAGAGCTGACTTCGACGTCGTTCCTGAGCTACATCGGCGATACAGCTCACGGACGTACACCAGCGACGCTGCGAACTTCGCTGATGCGACGAGCTGTACGACGGGACCCCAAAGCAGCAGCTATGTCAATGCAATGTGACTAACTGTAAATATGACTATTAGTTTTTTGTACACAGTTGATTAAGGGAGTTTCATAGTTGTTTTGCATGTTTTTTTTATACTGGGGTTTTTCATACGTGTTTTTCAGTGCTAAAAATTTTTCGTGCTCTACAATGTTCCTGTGTCGTGCTTTTCCATCTATAGAGACCATGACAGATGCCCTATAGAATAAAGTGACAATTAGTCCGAAAATGAGTGTTACGTGCAGCCAGAGCATGGCTACTCTGCAACCTCTAGCGCAAAATATGTTAGCCTGTCAGTCATCTAGAACCAGTCACAGTGTTCAGTTTAAGCCCGAAAGCGACTATGCAGGAATAGGAGAAATGTAGAAACGTCACGAACACACGTGTCACTTGACAGACACCCTCAGTCAAAACATTGCCAGCAATCAATGACTTTGGCAATTTATAACGCGCATCATGTACCATATTGACAATACTAATCACTGCTATGATTTGTTAATGAGAACACGGAGAAGGAAAAAAAATTACACCATTTCCCGCTAAAGGGGACCATGAGGCGATGCGAAGCCGGAGCACTTGCACGATCGCGTTCCGTTGGCGTTCGTTGGGCATGCTACCGACCTCGCGTCGTGGAACGCGAAGAGGAACGCTACGTGCGTCTTGTCTTCCCCCTAGCCTGGCCGTTAATTCTCACACGGCGAGAGGGGAACGCGGTCGGCAGGCGTGCGAGAGGGGGGCAGCGTAGGAGAGGAGAGAGAGGGGGAGGGGACGCGCATGCGCTGGTGCTCATCGTGGCGTTGCGCAGGAGAGAATTTCGGCATGTCTAGCCCGCGTTTCAGAGGAAGAGTGGAAAGGGGCAGGGGAGATGGGAAGGAGAGGGGGAGGGAAATGGAGAGGGGAAGGGGAGATGGGGTGAGACGAAAAGTGGAGAGGGGGAGGGGAGAGGGTATGCACATGCGCAGTAAGGGTGGTCACGCCGCACACCACCACCACCACCACCGGATTGAACTCCGCCATAAGATACTTCGCATCTAATATCTGAAGAAGTGTATTTGACGGCACACGCTTCCGGGAACGCGCAACTGCGCTACCAGGCGCGGCAGATCAATCCCCTTCTGCTTACGGTGGCGCCTCTGGTGCCCACTTTTGTCCCGATATGAAACTTTCGCGGGAGTTTCATGACCAGTACAATGTAGTGAGGGACCATGGCAGCGCACTCGCTGGTGCCGCCTGGCAGGAGGAGCACAGTGAATACCTCCTATGGATCACAATGTATACCTCTCATCACCCCCTCCCCCCTCCCCCCCTCCCCTGGCCACAAGCCTTAGCGGCTCCTATTAATGGCTGCATTTTGTTATAGACATGCACCGTACTGTTGGAATGAACGTTGCACAAATAAACTTTGAACTTTGATCCCATTGTGCGTGCCTCTATCGATGGTGGTTACGCATAGAAGTTGATACTGTAATATTTTGACTAAAAGGGCAGTGCTTCTCATTATTTCTTTGAAAATTATTTAGCAGCCATTAGCAATGCAACAACAGCTATCTTATCTATTTACCATTTTGCTTTCATGCCTTCTCGCCCACTCTGCAGCTTTCTTTCGGTGAAGGGGCCTCAAACCCAAGTTGCTGGTGCACAGCAGTTCACGTAGTTGTAACTCACGGTATCACACATGTGGCTTATGCTCAAAATTAATATTGTGGTGCTACGGCACTTTACTCTGCTTAAATATGAATATTGCTCATTTCTAAGAATCCATTTTGATCACAACTTAGATGAATCTGTTTAAAACCTAGTGATTTGGTTACTGGTAGCACCGGTTATACCAACTAGGCGTACACAGCTGTTTCACGGCGGCCTTGAACCTTCGCTTTCTCGTTAGCAGAAACGTTTCGTACCAAGTGTCCCTGTACCAATAAGCATACTTCCCAGAAATGCCCAATACGCCAATCAAAACATTTCCCATGCATCCTGGTATAAACAGGTGCCATCTGGGAACTTCTAATTACGTACCGCAGCAGTATTCAACTCCTTTTTGTTCACACGAGATAGAAGGCTTTCCACTGCGGCAGAAACACCAGACGCCTTGTCTTTGACATCCTTGAGGTACGCAAGGAACTCAGGCAGCTCCTTTTCAATCTGGTCAGACACTGTAACCTGGAAATAAGGCGTTCATCAGGTTCAATAAACTGCGGACTGCTTAAATATATTGGCGAAGGAGCCAACATTACTTAACTTCGCGAAAACTGGCGCTTATTTTTCTACTATCCAATTTCAGCGGTACAAACATGTCAGCAGTATCTTTACGACATAAAAAAGGTGAAAGGTCGTACCTGCGACATAATCGCACCGGGTTACCCGCTTTGATTGCCACACTTGTCACAGACACGTGGTTAACGGGTACAGTGTACTAGAATGGGGCAGTGGGCTCACTGCCGTATCCCTGCGCCGCGCCGCCGCGGCCCTCACCGCGTCGACAGCTTGAGCGCCCGCCAGGGGCGCTGCCGCCAGTTTCTCCTGAAAACTCTTGCGGGTTGTGGAGCGCGTCCCCTTGGTCGGTGGGGGTTAGGCTGGTTACGCTGTAGTTGCGGGGGTATCAACAAACGCGGGGTTGGTGGCGGGGAGAGGGCCACCACAATGACACAAAAAGAGATCACAAAAAAAATGAGGAGGGGAGGGAGTCCAGCATTTTATTCTTTTTTTTTTTAAACTGATCCAAGTAGTTGAAGCTACTGTTTCCATTTGTGTGTGCCCTGCAGCGCATGTTCACTCCGTTCATTCGCTTGAAAGACCTTTGTCGGCACCCCGCGTGCCGCTTTACTGCACTTATATATGCTTGTTTTTCTGAAGGATCGGCATCTGTGTCTATCCGCAAATCGCAACTGTCTCAAAGACGGCCCGCCGATGCATCTGGACGGGAGGGACGCGCTTTTTTACAGCCTCAGGCGGTCGTGCACATAGAGCATGCAGCGTACGTGCAGAGAAATTTCTGGGGCTGCGTTTGACAACAAAAAACAGCTGGACCCAACGAAGCTAGGAGTGACCGCAGAGTCAACTGTGAAAGCAATAAAAGCAAGAAAGCGCGCGAGGGTGGTGACAACAAAACCATACTCGTGCTTTAGTAAAAAAAAAGGGGGGGGGGGGGGTTAGGGGTACTTCTAAAAAAATAATAAAGAATGCTGGTACGTCGCTGTTTGTTTCGCTATCGAAGTCCTAAGCACAGAACTATACTGACGGATGAAACGGGCTGGATAGTGACGTACAGAAAAAGGAGATGTAGAGGGGGGCTGAAGTAGCTCTCATTAGGAAGCGGGGGAGGTCCAAAGTGATTGGGCTCTCTTTGGGATGCCCCAGTTGCTGGTAGGTCGACGTTGTCGTCGGCTGTCGACTGCAAACATCGCCGGCGTTTCTTGCTGTCCTTTATTTTTCATTTTCGTAGTCGACTAGCAGATGTTCATACACATTTGTTGCATCTGTTTCATAGGTCGGCAAACTCACTCATGAGTCGACTCACTCAGACTCACTCAGACTCAGATCAAGCCGTGAGTCTGAGTCTGAGTGAGTCCGGGTTAGTAATATTTTGGTGAGTTTGAGTCCGAGTGAGTCCGGTTGTGAAAACTTTCACTGAGTCTGAGTCTGAGTGAGTCCGGTTGAGGAACATTTCAGTGAGTCTGAGTCCGAGTGAGCCCTAAGCGCAAAATATATTTCTTGAGTGAGTCTGAGTGAGCTCCGCACTTTTTTGCCGACCTATGGTTCTATCTAAACAACTTCAGAGTTATTATCAGCCTTATATCGGCTCACGTTTATACTCCTGTCGACGCACACATACTTCAAAGCACTAGTGTTCATACGCCAGCTAAATATTTATTGATCAGAGGAGTGAGTTACGAAAAGGCGGGATGGGGGGGGCAGGTGACACAGGTTGTTTTTGATAAAATTATCTCGGGTAAGTAATCTCTTTCAACAAAAATGTCCTTACTGGATTGTAACCACTGATAACCTATATATGAAGGTACGAGAGTAAAAAGTGCCAAGTAGAGCACCATTTATGGTAGATGTTGGCGTTGACACCATGGTTGAAAAAGCTAATTTGTGCTAACGGACTCATGAGTCGACTCACTCAGACTCACTCACACTCAGATAGATCCGTGAGTCTGAGTCTGAGTGAGTCCGAGTGAGTAATATTTTGGTGAGTTTGAATCCGAGTGAGTCCGGCTGAGAAAAATTTTAGTGAGCCTGAGTCCGAGTGAGTCCAGTTGAGGAAACGTTTGCTGAGTCTGAGTCTGAGTGAGCTCTAAGGGCAAAATATATTTCATGAGTGAGTCTGAGTGAGCTCCACATTTTCTGCCGACCTATGATCTGTTTATTGTTCGACCACGAGTGACATTTTCGGCATTGATAATTCATATTGTGATATGGCAAACATTTGCGCATACATAGGCAGGGTTTTGTGTACATAAAATCAGTATGTCAGTGCGTGACATTGTCGAGTGTTTCTTCGTGTCCTGTTTTATCCGCGCTGGTGCAATTCCAAGGTGCAATAAAAATGCGTACGCACGTGATACATGTTACTTGTTATCATATTAACTATGTATAAATATTTTTTTATTGAGTCCAACTGCAGTTTTAATAACCTTGTACGATCTACGTCTGTAAATAAAAAAATTTTTAAGCGTACGGTGCAGATAGATTTATTACGAAGCCGAGTGATTCCGCCCATTATTGATTCGCGAAAAAAAAAAGAACATTAAGTGGGTTAGTTACACAGACCAGCTAGATCATATATACGCGAAAAAATTTTTTAAATGAGGCGTTGTTTATATTCGGCATAGTGGGGCTCGAAAGGCGGGAGTGAAGTCGCTATGACAGCTACAGTGGCGAAAGTGCATTGAAAATCGTATCGATCAGCAGGACAAAAAAAAACCGAACGCCCCCAACTACACACCCTGTTATTGCAGCGGCTGCGTGGAGGAGCATTCATTTATGCAATAGCCGCTTAAAACATCGCTCGCCCTCCGTAAATTAGTCACAACGACAGTAACTTATTTCACAACACACAGAAAACTTGCATCAAAAGAACTTCCGTGAGTTGCGCACCGTAAGATTGACTTTTCTTGCGCGCAAAACAACAACGCGCGCTATCCGCGCCCTGCAACCCGCCGGAAAATTTCAGGTGACGCTGTGAGCCGCGCCGCCTGTCGGCGGCGACATGAAGTGCGTCACGCTCCGCCGCTCAGTGAGCGCACTATAAACTTCTAGAACACTGTATTAACGGGTGAGCGCACAGTTCAAAACAAACGGGGTTGCCAGAGGAGGCACCAAAACTAGGACAAAAAAAAAAAAATTCGCGTCTGCGAAGTAATCCAACGCAAAACAGTAAAATAAAAAGACACAAAAAACAAATAAGAAGGACAGCGTTGGCACAGTGGCTGGCAAGCGCACCAGGCCAACGCGTCTTGCTGACCACAAAGTTTGTACGCTGACCACAGAACAAAGAACTCGGCGTTGATCACTAATGGTACATATTTTAGGGACCGTACTAATGGTGACCAAACACAGATTTGTGTTCAAACTTCAAAGCCTGACGTCGAAGGCTTAGTGGTCGATCTGTCAGCGCAAAGTAAGTTGGAACGCTTTGGAACCTGCGGAAACCTGCAACAGTACGACAGCACAGAGCTGACCATCAACTGACACTTCAGCAGTCAGATTTTCTTCTTACGTTTGTCCGTGTCTGTTTTTTACCGTACAACGAATCCTAACCAGCTTGTCGTACTGCTTTTTTTTTTTTCTTTGCTCACAAAACCTGGGGAGCGTGCTGAAGAGCGAACCACAAAAACCGAAACTGAAATTCATTTTTCCCTCAAACTTACTAAGTCGCTCCACTCTAAGCATTGCTGAAGGACCGACGTAAGTGAGGACCGTGTCTTTTTTTGGGCAGAACAGTATATGGTGCTATATTACGGTCAAATTCGGGTCATATTGGTGAAAAAAAAAACAGCTGTCCTCCACAGCTTTATTTTTGCGTCTCTCAAGTGTGCTACATTTATCCAAACGCCGCAGCTTTGCCACAGCTGCTTTAAGCAGTCCTTATGCATTGAGCCAATTGAGCATGTCCTGAAACCTAGTACATAATTGGGTAAACAAACTAATTAAAACAACGCATTGTAAAGCTTCAGGCTATAACTTTTATCAAGGAAGGTAGGAAGGTGTATTAGGATCGCACCCCAATTGTGTTTAGCGACATCTGGCGTTGTTAAATGGTAAATTTCCAGGTGATGCGTGCGCCATATGCACCGAGTGCACTGGCTGACTACTAGACAAGGCTGCTGTTTGGTTCTTGCTGTAGCGGCGGTTTAGTTTGACTCTCGCGTGCTTTCGTAATCAGTGTATTAGGCGATTGTTGGCAGTTTTTTTAGAGTTATGGCTAAAGTAGACCCAGTTGAAGATCTCAAGGGCACTTTGCAAGAAATGTGCGTTCAATTGCGAGGTTAGTATGCGGCGATCACTTCCAATATTGCGTTTGATTGTTGAAACGCTATGCTAGCGTCTACTAGTTTTGCTTGTTTTCCCGTTGAAGTCCGAGTAAATCTGAACTAAACTTCCTTTTTTCTGCTTCTACGAAAACCTTGCAGAGGATCATGTGCCGTACGAGTTCGTGGAAGGCTTCAGCCTGGAAGATTTCCAGCCGAAACTTGGTACGTGTGGTGCCTCTGTACAAACGCTATATTTCGTGGTCGTTGAAAGCGTTCGTAATCACACATCATTCTTTGTTCGTCGTGAATAATTGAAGAGAAGTGCAGGCATATTTTGGATGTCGTGATGTCAGATCTAGTTTGCTTTTCAGCGCTGCTTAATTGACGTTTTTCAGCTAGCACGTTGCATAGTGAGAGATCACCACTTCTGGGACGCCTCTGTGTCCTGGCATAAGAACAACTTCGTGTTTTGACAACGCTGCCCGTGTACATTCCGCATTTAGTTACGCGAAAACAACTTAACTGTCCCACTGAACGAGCTCAGGTGCCCTAGCTGTACAACACAAAGTGCGCGAACGCGTGGACTAGGTGGAACGGATCTCCAATATATTTAGGCCCAACATTGGAGCGTCCATTTTGCGTTACGGTCCAAAATACTGCCCTCAGCGTGTTTGATGCGATTAGCGAACCAATTTGCCCATCGCGTCTTACTGAGTCGTTGCCATATGGGTATCTGCCAAATGCACGTGCATTCCTGCTGACCAAA
The DNA here is from genome assembly GCF_013339695.2 of Rhipicephalus sanguineus. Classification (NCBI taxonomy): domain Eukaryota; kingdom Metazoa; phylum Arthropoda; class Arachnida; order Ixodida; family Ixodidae; genus Rhipicephalus; species Rhipicephalus sanguineus. The sequence continues at coordinate 193,661,941 of NC_051176.1, forward strand.
CAAAATAGTTGTACCATGCAAATTAGGTCGTCGTCAAATATATGCCATCTAAGCCTGCATGTTTTGCGATGCACTTCTTCGCAGTTGTACATTAAAACAAGCTCTGGTGGAGCTTTGTTCATGCGGCTCCTACAGCCTTTGAATTTCCTTGGCATGCACGGTGATTCCTCTTCCAGCCTCAGATTGCTTTGGCGAGCAGCAACACATTTGGCCTAGACACACTTTCTCTGGCTTGGATCAAGGGTGGGCTCTGCATTGTTGCAGTTTGAGTCACAATGCGGTAATGACCAGCTGAAAGTACCATTAGTAGCCATCTCACAAAAAGTGTGGGCTGATCCCAAAGACGGTGCAGTCTAACTAGCACCTCAAAATGCACTTACTGGTGTAAATATGCACGCCTTGTGTGATATTTTGGAAGTGGGGGGGGGGGGGGGGGGGCTGCACAAATTGCTTTTGTTTTATTGCCTCACCTGCTAGTGAGCTTTAGCAAGAAAGTATTGCTGCTTTCTTCTGTGCAGTTAACGCAGTTGACAGAATTAGCCTCAATGCCAGGAGGATTTGCTTTGCCTTTTCTGAGCCACCGATCCCAACTCAGACAGAAGTGGCTGGCCTGATTGCCCGTATGAAGAAGGCCTGCACTGATGTTCTTGCAGTCTTTGCCGAGCTGCCACGATCTCAAGGTAAATCTGTAGGTTCTGAATCATGTGCCATCTTTCATCACATAAAAGTGCTGCACATCTGTAGGAAGTCACTGAACTTTTCTTTCTTTTTTTATACAAGTGTGTCTTTGGGGTAAATGGACTGTCTACTGTCTGGAAAATCTCCAGATTGTGGTACCAACAAACAAGGTTCATTTCTGATGGTTTTATTTCTCAGCAGTTTCACAGGGGACACAGGGGTGTACTTACATATGTGTTGTTGTTTTTAAAGTTACAAGTGTTTTTGGCAAAAAGTTCAGATTTTTTCAAGTGTTCCTCTCACTGCCTGATAGCCATGTTAAAAAAAACAAATATTTATTTTCATATTAAAGGGACCCTGAAACGGTTTTTTGAAGTTTTGTCAGCGTTTAGGCTATAGCATCGTCAAATCATTTGCTCTACAAATTAAGCAGTGCACCGTGTACCAAGGTCGCTATGGACAATTATATCTATACCCTCCTCCTCACCACTGCCTTGCCTCCTCAACTCATGAGACACGCCAGCATCGCTGGTGATCGCAGCGCTCTCATGAGCGCACTCGACGGTTTGAGCTTCGCCCAGTCATGGCCTCCGATATTGAGCGCCGACACGTTGCGCGCACTTTCGCAAACCATGGCCCAGTGCGCCCAGCAGCACACCGTCTGGCAACAGAGACGAAGCTCGCGGAGTGGTTGATATCTACTCCGACAGGTGTCGCCACACTACCAGCACATCTTATTTTATTCTCCTGTACGGCGGCAACCTGCAAAAGCATGCGGACAAAAAAAAATTCGAGAACGATCACTGATAAGCGTAAATTCGGCCAATGTAGTTGTGTCTTAGCGGTGAAGTTACAGTCGCAGACACGTGGATCGTGGCGTTGATCGGATAACGAAAGCGCGACACTCATTGCAGCGACAAGCTGAAGCGATTCGCTCGCCAGATGCCTCACAAACATTTCACGATGTTGCAGCTTTACAAGTCACCAATTGCTAGATATGTGGTACACAACAGAGCTAGAGCAATTCATTGTGTCCAAGAAAAGAAACCTTGAGATAAACACTGTCGCTCAGCTCACGTCAATGCGGAGCATGTTGTAATACAGGCAGACTACGCTCGGTGCCCACAAAAGGTTCAGTGACGTGGACTGGACATACCCAATCAGATCAGTTGCTGGGTGCTACGTGTATTGGAACAATTCTACGCGTAAAAGGCGTGATAAGTTGAAAGCTCGTACGGCTGAGCCGCTGCGATCTGTAGCGATTCACATGTTTAAAGCCTTGTAATAAATTAAACAGTTGACGCAGAGAGCTTAAATCGGTCTTGAAATGATTCTTAGGACTTGCTCTCCCGGCTCAATGCGTTTATACAAAATCGTCAAAACTGTTTCAGGGTCCCTTTAATTAAAAACTACAGAACTCACAGAGCAAGAATGAAATGCTTCAGTGGATCACTTTCCTTGGTACTGTTTGAAGCAGGGATCAACATGAAGTCGTGCAGTGCAGCTTTGGCAAAGGTACCACGTCTACTTCTCTACTGCATTTATATTGTGGTGCTGGTGCTTATTTTTAACAAAACAGACTCTTGGTCATGTTTCAAATAAATAACATTTTTTGCTAAGAAACTTCTTTGGAAGCTTTAAACACCTTCTGAAGCAGCAGATAACACAAAATAATTAAGCAAGGATTGTTGATATCAGCTCAAAGTGCAGGAAACAGCATAGCTGCCTTTTTGTGGCAACAAGGGGCACCACAGCATTTTTGTTTTTTATTCTACCAAGTTTCTGAGAAGTGGTTACACATTCCTGTGATGGGAATGAAATCTTCCAGCTTCCTTGTTATGCATATACAGCTGGCGTGGAGTACATTTTTCATAGCCTGTAATAGGTTTAAAGTGAAGATTACATACTCAACCTCTGCAAGGCCACCTTGAACAATTAAGGTGTGTGTGGTAGTACAACACCCACCACAGTGGTCTAGTGGTTATGGTGCTCGACTGCTGACCCGCAGGTCGCCGGATCGAATCCCGGCCGCGGCGGCCGCATTTTCGATGGAGGCAAAAATGCTTGAGGCTCATGTGCTTAGATTTAGGTGCACATTAAAGAACCCCAGGTGGTCGAAATTTTCGGAGCCCTCCACTACGCCGTCTCTCATAATCATATCGTGGTTTTGGGACGTTAAACCCCAGCAATTATTATTAGTGTGGTAGTAGAACAGTGGACCCAAAGTTCTTGCACCATAGATGTAGCCAACACTGCTAAGAATGTGGAGTGATGGCATAGAAATCGTAAATGGTGGCAGTCAAGGTTTCAGCTTAACTGCACTCAATGGACTCTCGCCTTGACGTGTCTAACACTATAAAGACTCATACGTCCTATACACTATTTATAGATTTGTGCTGCAACAGTCAAAGTCATTTACTCTCTCCTTCGCAATGTCATCACAAACTACATTGCGAGTAGGCCCAAGAGTTCTTGGCTGATTTCATTCATCATTGCTGAAACATTCTCAGTAGTAGTATTATTGCTGATGTTTAGCTAATTAATGAAAATTATTTATATCTGCAATGTAAGAAAGATGAAAACGATAGTTCATGTTTGCTTTTTTGGTTTCAGTCGACGGTCGTCTGCTTAATGTATAGTTTTCTTCTACACTCATCTTCTACACTCATATTAGGTGACACCAGGCATACCACACGTGCGCTTTTTCAAACACTGTGTGCCTCAGCCGGTTGCTTGTCTCACACTGAGCTTACAGCAACAGTACTTACTGATGCATATTGTCATCAGCAAAACTGCCAGTATGCTTGCCAGTGCTTGCTAGGTCGCATCTTCATGCCTCGCAAGCCTTGGCTGATCACGCTTGATATTTAGGTGCAGTTAAACCTGGATATAATGAAATTGACAATTCCCCCCAAAATTTGTTATAAACAGGCTTTCATTATATCCAGTTTCTGCACAAAATTCGGAAAAGAAATGCACAAATTAAACACAAGGGGAATTGAAGGCAGAGCTCACCCAAAACATTTATTTAGCGGCAAAAAACTGCTTTATTTGCTTTATTCCTTGTTTGGTAGGGATGGCAATACTGAACGTTCGTTGGACATCAGTACAAGGCTGTTCCGTCATCGTCTAGCCGTGGCCTCCGAGATTGGCTCCGGCAATGCGATGGCGCATTGCCGTAGCCAATCTCGGAGGCCACGGTATCGCGAACCTGCAGCGCGGCACAAGACGGCAAAGCGTGTGATAACAGTGACGAGTCAACCTCTGAAGATCCGTCATCGTCACCATGGTCGCGGACAGTTTCCACCAGCACCTAATCTGACATCTCCTCAGTAGTGATGACACAGTTGTCGGCATTAAAAAAAAAATCGCAAAAGCTGCACGTTGTCAGGGGCTGCTCCATGCGCGCGCAGTGAAACCACACACGCGCGCACGGCGTCGAAAACAAAGAGCGAACTCCATATGCGGCTGCAAACTCAAAGCGTAATGACATGTAGCAAGGATTTTTTTTTTAGTGGTGTCACCTGGTATCACGTTAACGAAGTGCAGTTCAGAGACTACTGCAAACAACCGAAGAGTGGCGCTGCCAATGGAACAGCCGATTTTCTTTCTTCCTTTTCTCTTTTTTTTTTTTTTTTTTTTTTTTTTTTTTTTTTTTTTTTAGAAAGCCGGCGGAGTTAGCGTGGTGGCACCCGCAAGCGGCTGTATGAGGTTTGAAGGGGGGGGGGGGGCACTCCTGTGCACGCGCCCGCGGCGGCAAGAAAGCCGGCTCGAGGAGCACAGGCCTGCCTGCCCACCTCGCGCACACCTGCACGCGCAAATGAGCACTCGTTCTTGCCTTGCAGTCGCCGGGGCTTCAAGCGCGCCATGCGCGACACCGCTGCTTTGCGCTCTTGTCGGCAGGGTAACCGCAGAACATGCATGCGGCTCCTGCTCATGCCAAAATGACAAAATTTGGTTGAAAAATCACTGGGTTGTCGGTGGCGAAAATTAGTTATATCAAGGGTGTCTCACATTGCCACTTCGTTACATAGAGGTCGCAAATACATCTGCTTCTATGGAGTAACAGCGGGGAATAGAAAAACTTCGTAATATCGAGGAATTCGTTGTATGGAGGTTCATTATAGGCAGGTTTAACTGTAATTAAAAACGCTTCGAAATGTGCGATCTGGACTTAGTTACAATGCATAGATCAAGCCGGTGCAGAACTAAGTTGCTCCACACAAGCATGCTCTCAAGCATGACAGTTTCACGTCACCTCTGCTGCGTCACATACGTACCAGTATCACGGCGGCCATGGGGGGCCAACATGTTCAAAGAAAAAAAAAGAGAAAAATGCTCAAGGCCATGTAGCAACTTAACCATTCAGTGGTTCCTTGACCCCTTGTCAATCACCCTTGTGCAGTGTCCAGCATGCTTGTGGCAATTAAAGGAGAGAGAAAGGGCTTACAGTACTATGTGTAACACCATTGAAACTTGACCAATTCAAGAAATGGACATTCAGATTTCTTTAGAGCCACCTCCTTTGTGGATAGTAGTACTTCATATACAGTTTCAGTGTCTTTTTAACCTATGCTACCATGATGCCACCGATTTATCATATTATTAAACTCCCATAGAAAGGCATGCCAAGATAGCCTAAGCGGACATACTACTACAATGCAGCATAGTAATGAAATACATGCCAAGTTACCTCCCATAAATGTGCTCGCTTTATTTTCTGCCACGTAGTCTTCTTTTAAATGATGCATATTGTTGGGCGAGTTGGTCGTACATCATTAAGCAAGGGGCTGCACAATACAAACATGGATGACAAGCGCTCAAGGATGGGTGCAGTTCTCCCTGCATCTGTCTGTGTTCCTCTCATCTTTGCTTGTATTACGCAGCCCGTTGATTAATGCCTTAAAGGGACACTAAGGGCAAGATACAACTCGGCGTGAACTTTTGGAATACCATTCCAGAAACCTTGTTGTGATTGTTTTGTGCCAAAGAAATGCTTCGTTTGAAAGAAAATCACGTTTTAGTGGTCCACATACTGCTAGCTCAAATTAAACCACCAACCTCTCAAGGACTCATGACGTAAACACTCCCCTGGCGCTCCGTGCCGGCAAAATGTGACATGGTCAACCCATGTATACCTCGAAATCTGTGTGCGCAGCCTTCACCTGTGTGATACACGTTGGAGCAATGTTCATCCCCTCCGAAGAGTCGTGCAGAAGGCACCTAACGACTCATTTGGCTTTGAGGTGCAGAGAGGGACGGTTTACCTTGAAACCATTTCTTTATTCTTCCTTTTCCCTTACGTGGGCATGCAGCATCCTGACAAGACCGACGAAACAGCGCTGCGGGGAAGCAGTACTTCGAAGGGCAGGTTACACGACTTGCTTGCGTTACGGTTGGTTTCATAATGCTGTGCACGAAAGTGCAGTGAGTACACGAGTATATTTTGTTGTTGTTCATCCCACTGTCATAGAAGTGCGGCACTTAGACACTTAAAGCGTAGGAGTTCCCTCTGTGGCGGCCATTGGAAAGTCGTTCATTTCGTTGCTGCAGCAGACATTACATGGACGCGGCATGTTCTCTAAATTGCAGTTAGAGCGAGTTTCGTGAGCCAGCAAAGTCCGTGCAGCAACATGCGATTATAAAACTACCCTTGAGATGCGACTACGCAAGCGAAAACTGCTACTGAGACGCGACCGTGTGAGCGGAGCGCAGCCCGGCGAAAACGGAACTTTTGAACCACTCGTGCCGTTTGCCATGGTAATGCCAAGTTCTTTTTTCCATGAGTCAAAGAGAAACGCACAAGCAGCATTTTATTACATCTTCTAATGCACGGAATGTTATTTTTTATTATAAGTAGTTTGAGTACTAGTGATTAATTTTACTCTGGACTCTTGATGTCATCGGGCTCATTCCAAAATGTCCTACTGGTGGCGCATTTCGTGTCCTGCATTTACTTTGACTCAATTAGTATAGCACTGCTGTTGATAATATTGACATTTTAGACATTCTCAAACATTGGCCTTTCACTCTGACAAATTATTTGCCTTTAGTGTCTCTTTAATTCTTTGAGTGTAATATTGAAAGGTACAAAGTAAAAATAGCCGGACTCTTTTCCCTTACACTGTTTCAGGAAAGGCCTTGTAAACCTCGGCCTGTCATTTGTTATCTCTGCCTGGCAGAGTTGATGTGGGTTTATATGCCTACCATTTTGTAGTGATCACATTAATGTACATTGTGAATGTGTCGAAACGTATAGCAATGAAATTACTTTTTTTTTGCAATTAAAACGCATTGATACAACTTACTGATTGCCTTATCGGTGATTTTTGGTTTTTGTGCTCGCTAAAATTTGTACTAGTGTACGATTAGTACAACTGCTGCTAAAGTCGGAGGTTTGGTTATGTACAAGCTACGTTTTCATTCCTCCCAGGTTGCACGCTGAGAAGAGGTGTTGCAGGCCACCTGAATGAACTCTATGATGCTGTTGAAGATTTTGTTTCAGCCATCAACTCTGAGAGGTGAAGGCAGCCTTTTGTTCTCGGCTGATATATGTTGTGTGCATGTAAAGGTTTTGTTGGCTAGAGAGAAGAGTTCTCAGAGGTTTTGCTGCTTTGTTAGTAACACTCATGAGCCTTTTACGTAATTTCTTTATTCCCTCGTGCGTGCATGTAGCCTGCACATATCTTTCCACAGTGGTTGCATTTCCTTACTAGTATGCAGCATCAGGAGATGAAGAACCCAAAGAGGGGGATAGTTGCAGGAAGTGGGACACAAAAGAAAACTCTAGCGAATTGTGGTGGGAAATAAACTTTTTGAATAGTTTAAAATCGTACACTACCAGTGAAAGTTCGCTCACAAGCAATTTATATTTGCCATTTCCTACTGATAAAGGCACTGCCGTGCCTGACCATTTTTAAAAGTTCAGCAGCTCTTGTGCTCTTGTGCTTGCATATGCAAAAGGCCCTGCGCAAAAGGTACTGCTTGGAATATCACTGACCATGGTCCAGTGCAGAGCACACAATGCAGCCACTAGAGAAGCTCTGGAAGAAAAATGGAAAGAGAAGAAAAAAAAAGAGAGAGATCAAATGTTTATTGGTCTCATGTGTCTGGGCCTTGATGAAGCTTCAACTTCAGATTAAAGGAGGTGGGCTCATCATGGCTCCAGCACATGGGAGAACAAATAGAAAGTGCTTGCGGATGCTATCCGAGGCAAATGGCAGAGTTTTTTTGTTGACAGTGGCTCTCCCCTTCGAGTGGCATGGTAGCAGTTTCTAACACCTACAATAATGAACTGCTTTGAAAAGTTCTTTCAGTAAAATTTCCCCCAGATAGTGCCTTTACCACTTCCAGTGTTTAACAGAAATTTGGACTAGGGCCTGGTGAAGGGCCTTTTAATGTCTGGTAAATGGTTTTGGGCACCCTGTATTACACAGACCTAGGGACATTTTTCTCTCTGAAGTTTTTCTTTTTACTTAATGTCTAACCTTACAAGTTCAAGAAATACCATGCACAATTTTCCTTTCTTTTCTTCATTGCACCAAATCTCTACATATCAAATTTTGATTTGAAAAAATAATATAATAGTATATTAGAGCTGTGCGAATAGCAAAATTTTGGGTGCGAAGCGAATTCGAATATTGAAGTGTGAGTGCGAATCGAATAGAATATTTTTCGAATATTTCTCGTATATTGCTAGAATATTTTTCGAATACTTCGAAGCGAAATTGCAGAAAAAAGTCATAGAGGACTTTAAGTATATTCTTATGAGATAGCAACATGAAAGTGTTTCTTTTCGCTAGGTTGATGAAGCGCTGGCGGGGTGGTGTTTCATAGCTGTCTTATCAAGAATGAGGCAATCTAGAGGCTGAATTGTATTTATGTACATGATTTGGTGCAACCAAAGCGTTGCCGACAACATTTTACACGTGATAGGCAAAGATGCCATTTCCTCAGCCTCTGCTCCTCTTTCAACTTCTGTGGAAGCCCAACTGATGTGGCGGAGAAGGGTGTGCTCCCTTCAAGTCGGGAGTTCGAAATCTGCCTCGTAGACATCGATATATAAGAACATCTGAAATTTTGGATGCTAAAAAGCTTCGGCTTCCGATTTTTTGGACTTCCTGCCCAAATTTTAGGTCCAAGACAGCATTAATTGAGCCCCCACCTCTGCCATATCTTTCATCTCCATGTTGGAACCAGCGTTTTCTTGAGTTAATACATTTGCGACCGTAGCGGAGCTTGAAAGGCAGCTTTGCCGCAATACTGGCGTGTGATGAGGTGAAGCATATTGAAAATCTAGGGACCACTTCCAACCGGACGTTGACTGTGTCTTGGCCAAGTTCGACCGTAACGGAATCTGAAAGACAGCTTTGCCGCAATACCGGGGTGTGATGAGGTGAAGCATATTGAAAATCTAGGGGCCACTTTTAATCGGACGTTGACTGTATTTGTTTTTGGGAAGTTCGAATAGTTTGAATAGTAAATTTTCAGTGCGAATCGAATCTAATAGCAAACATTATTCGAAAAATATTCGAAATTTCGAATATTCTCACATTCCTATGGTATATGTTTTGTACCCACCCTCCATATAAAAGGCTTTTTTTGCAAATGGTGCTTCTCTACAGTTCATAGGCATGTTCTGAATATTTTATTATGAGCTAATGATATAAAGGAATGTGAAACAGGGTCTAAATCAGTGCACAAGCATGAAAGCAAAGCAGGTACAGCTTTGTTTAGCATGATTGTTATTTGGCTAGGAAAAAATGGGCGTGGGAGCATTTCTAACACTATTTCATTTTGAACTTGTAAAGGTGAGATTATCAAAGTATAATTATACATGCTTCACTCTAAAATGCTTCATGACAAAGAAATATACATTAAATTCCGGTGCTTAATTGGTGAGAACCAACAGACAATAATGCCAAAGAAAGTATAGGGGATGTTATTCGTTGTAATTAGGATAAAGTGTGAAGAAAGTAAAGTGGATGAAAAGATCTTGCCGCTGGCAGGGACCGAACCTGCTACCTTCTAATAACACGTCCGATGCTCTACCACTGAGCTACGGCGGCGGTCATTCTCCCATCCACTTTATGAGGTATATATGTGCATTTAAACCTAGGAGTGTTAGTCAGCGCCAGTCGCAGCCATGGCGGCGAGTGTGGAACGCTCTTTTTCTGCCTTTTGGCGTCACGTAGCACGTGATCTTTTTACGAGCTGGCAGCTGACCAATTTCGGTTCGGTCCCTGCCGGCGGCAAGTTACCTTTTCGTCCACTTTACTTTCTTCACACTTTATCCTAATTACAACGAATAACATCTCCTGTACTTTCTTTGGCATTATTGTCTGTTGGTTCTCATTAATATTGTGCCTAACTAAGAAACGAGCCCCTAAAAGTCATATTTCCTTTATTCATAGCGAGGGTCTCGTTCTGGCAGGCTTGATGCCTTCAGGTAGTATGCGAGGGATTATTGGTCAGCTCCCAGCTCGTGAAAAGATCACGTGCTACGTGACGCCAGCAAGCAGAAAAAGAGTGTTCCACACTCACCACCATGGCTGCGACTGGCACTGACGAACAATCCTAGGTTTAAATGCACATATGTAGTACCCCATAAAGTGGACGGGAGGATGACCGCCGCCATAGCTCAGTGGTAGAGCATCGGACGCGTTATTCGAAGGTCGCAGGTTCGGTCCCTGCCGGCGGCAAGTTATCTTTTCGTCCACTTTACTTTCTTCACACTTTATCCTAATTACAACGAATAACATCTCCTATACTTTCTTTGGCATTATTGTCTGTTGGTTCTCATTAATATTGTGTCTAACTAAGAAACGAGCCCTTAAAAGTCATATGCGCTATATTGGGTATGTTCAAGTCTTGGACACACACTGGAAGCAAAAGCTAAAGGAAGCTCATGCTTTAAAGGGCCCCTGACAGCCGATTTCTTGTTTGTGACATTTATGTTGTAATAAGTAGGTCTATGTCTTGTAACCACGGAATGACACCGTAAATGCTCCAACGTGATGCCTAATTAATCCTGGCAGCGTTAATTATGGTCATTTTTAGTGTAGGTTCAAAACGCGCGCCGAAAGAGGATAAGAAACTAGCGCCGCGCCGCGGCGGTCGCGCCTCGGGGCACGCGTGATGACGTGCGCTCAGTATTGGGTGACGTCAGCCACGCGCTTGTTGAACTGCCAGTTGGAGAACACACACACGGAGAGCTCACGCTGCCTGCCGACACGTACCGAAGAAGGAGAAGGTGGGAGAGCAAACATGCTTCGCAATATACCACAGTGCATGCACCGCGCATATTTTTGTCTGTGACGTCGACAACACTTGCTTTACCTCTGCAACGTCACAAGGGGCCTACGTCTACGTCATACTAGTGGTTATGTTGATAGGAGTTCAAAATTCAGATGAGCACTCAGGCTTACTTTAAAACCAAATTAAAATATCTTAAAGGCAACGCTCGTCACTCATAATCGGTCAGAAGTGCCCCCGCATGCAGGACTATCAAACAACACAAGCATCTCGAGTTTCCAAATTCGGTGTCAGGGGTCCTTTAAGTACTTCTCACTGCACTGCACTATTACTGGCAAGAATAGATGCATTTTTATTGGAGAGAGCTAGTTTTATACTAATAGCATAGGGTGCAAGTATTGAGTCATAGAGGAACCTTGGCATTGAATGTTTGGCTGTTATGGCTCTACTGTTAACTCACTCTTTATCCCTTCACTCCCCTTTTCCCACTTTTTTCTCTTTAGTGAGTGTTGCCTTCAAGCAGCTGGTAAATTGTGGGAAAAATGTGATGCCATAGAAAGGATCCCAAAAGGCAAGAGTGCACTTCCTATTGTTGCTACTAGGACTCGCTATGGCCAACTTTATGCAACAGTTTTTGGCAGTGCCTTGCATAGTGCCACATGAGTTTACGTCATGGAAATTAAGCATAGCACCTGCATGCCCTATGGGAGTGTCAAATCAAGGGGAAGATCATTGATCAAAAAGCTGTGCCGTCTACTGAAAGTTCAGCATTGTCCAAGAATGTGCATGAACTTTCATTCATGAAATCCATCCTTGACAGTTCTGGACTGCCTGCATATGCTACACTCATTGGCTAAAACTGCCTCCTTGGGCAGGAACGGATATTTAAAGAAGTCAAGTGGCAGGGATGATAGGGGAAAGGGCTGAGCATGTGTCTCCTCTTCCAGTCAGCCTGGCCATGTCGGGTGCGCTAGCTGTCTGCGTAGCTGAGTGCATAAGCGGCAAGTGTGAAGGCCTACGGAGCCGAGATGTATGGTCGCTTCGTGTGTGCTTCTCACATGCAGTGATTCCACTCCTGTGCCAACTGCGCCAAAGTGCGCCAAATTCAATTTACTGCGCCATCCTGATAAAATCGACGAAAATTGCGCCAAACTGCGCCAGAGTCTCGGGTTTGGGGTTGTCTATCACCGGCATCCGCGCCAGAGGCGCGTCAAAACTTGTGCAGCTTGATCATGGGGCCGCCAAAGTCACAACCATGGACTGAGAATTAGTCCGCTGAATAAACAGCGCTCGCGCGTGCGTCCCAATCCATGACGCCATGATCGGTGCCGACGCAGCTTCCATTGTTCAAGTCGGCTCGACGGCAAAATGCATCCTCCGCAGAAGCTTGCGAGGCCTAGGCCAATTGGTAGCATGAAAGTGAGGCAGCGATTCATCGGCGGACGTCGTCTGTTCCAGAAACACTGCTAATAGCTCGTTTCAGGAGTTGCGCGGCACGTGATTGAAGCAATGTTAAGTAATAACTACACGCGTGTCACTAGAATGTCTGTCACTTCTGTTTCTGGACATCGCAGAATGAAACCAGAGAAAACTTGAGCAATGTCGAATTTTCCGTGCTTCACGTCCATGGAAGGGCACGTTAAGAGTGGGAACGCGTTGTCACTTTCATCAAATATGCTTTATTCATGAATCTTCATCCAGAGGAGCTTTTTCGTAATTTTCTTTCACCAGCACATTCTGGTTGGTAATCGCTGTTGCGGTAATGAAAGGCCCTGCCCTTCTGAGCTCGTGAGTGTTAGGACCCCAATTAGAATATTTTGTTTGTTCTTTTTCTCAAATGTCATCTCATTAATAAAACAATGCCTCCTGGTCGGAGCAGCTGCAAATCTGTTCTAATTTGCGCAGCTGTCAGTAGCGGGCCCGTCGCTGACGGCCCTGGCATCGGAAGGCCCACTGTGAAGCGGTTACGCTGTTATACGTCTGCCCCTCGCTTTCCAGGGTCAGTAGCTGATGGTTAAAAAAGATTATAGTTTCCTTAAAGGCGAAGCAGTGAATGCGATAGCAACAAATTGTATTGTTATATACAATTTTGTAAGGCTAGCAGGTAACTCTTTTGGATCCGATCTCGCGTAACTCAACAGAACGCAGATTTCAGAGAATACGGCCGCTTCGGAGGCAGAAGTGGTTGTCGTGCTTTCAGTTCTCTATACGTGAAGTAGGCGTTGTGAGCACAAGTTTACGACCAGTCTCCTGATGCCTGTCGAGATAGCGCGCGCGCCAGCGACCGCGCCCTTCAAGCGACGTAGCAACCCCTCGCACCTCAACTTCCGTCACTTCATGCTCGTTACGAAAGACGGGCGGGGCGTTTCCTCTCTGCTTGATGAGCAATCGACGGCAGGCCTCGCCAGTTTGGTATGCAAGGCCAGGTTTTTAACGGCCGGGCTTTAAAGCTCAATACGCATTATTTTTTGCGCTTCTCTCTAAAGGGCACTAGGGAATGTCCTAGCCGTATACAGCTTCGCTGTAAAAGGAAAACGAAGTTTGTTATATCATGTAGTCCTCCATAGAATGCGCTTTCGGACACTTTCGTGGATGCTCGGCTTACAGCAGTTCTCCATCTTCCAGGCAACACAGCGCACGCGCAAGCGATAGTCTGGAAGCATTGCGAGGATGCTCTTGCTACAGCACAGACAGGGCCTCAGAAAGAGGGAAGGGAGTGGCGAAAGACGTTGACTTTCTGAGCCCAGCTAAGTGATGTCATGTTGCGCCCAGCAATGCAATCGATTGAGGAGAAAAAATAAGCATGCCTTTGCCTTTGAGTCGTTTTAGGGGAATGCGCTGGCGATAGTATGAAACTTTAGCATTGAGGCACTGTTGTATGTCGCGACGTTTCTCTACTTCTGCTGATAATTACGTAATGTATTTAGAGTGTTATTTCATAAGTACAGCTTTCAGTATCCAGTATTTTGTTTATTTGCTAGTTCTGAAAAAAAAATCGCTGAATAGGTCATTCGAGAGCACTTCAGTGCTTGAGGCCATTATTTTTGCATTATCGAGTGAAATATGGAGTGCTCCTGAGATGATTTTTTCCTTGAGATTTGCAATGAATCGGAATATTTCTAGCTTTTCATAAGAGCCCTATAATAATTATTCAGGTATTTGAATATAAATGCAACATGCTTCTCCAGTGTACTCCAGGATGTGAAATTAGCTGCTCCAGCTTGCTCCAAGATGCAAAATTAGTTGCTCCAAAGTGTTCCAATATAGAACTCTTTGCTGCTCCAAAGTGCTCCAAAATGAAAATTTTGCTGCTCCAAAAATTGCTCCAAATCAGAAATCCTCGGTAGTATCACTGCACATGCCTAATGTTGGAGACCACATTATCCCATAGTTTGTCTGCACTTTTCATAATACAAGCATTGTGACAGCGAGTGTTCACGGTCATCGCATGACATTTGTTCATGTTTACCTGTGTGCACATGACACAATGCTCATTTAATTTAACTAGCAAGTGAATGCTTACTGCAGTATATACAGCCAGTAAAACCACTAACTCTACTTTGTGTACTGTAGTTGCTAATACATTGCTATTGCTAGCAATGCTTCACCTGTCGGGCAAAGCTGTGATTTTGTGTAAATGGCATGTTATTTACAAAGTTCTTCAGAGACATTGCAGATCCTCATTCAGTGCACCCCCCCCACGTTCTTTCTTTTTCTTTTTCAGACAACAAGGAAGCTGTTTGTTCTGTTCTCTCCAGCCACTACGAGTTCATCCAAGATGCTGTTAATGAGATACATGAGGTACGGTGACATTTTTGCTCTGCCTTGCTTTCCATATATGATATTCTCTTAGAGGCCACTATGGACTGTTCTGTTGCGTTGTAAAGGTATGTGACTAGCAGTTAATGTGTGGCCTGCCCATAATTAATGTGCATGCGCACATTTCATTTGCTGGAAGAGGTTTCCAGAGAGTTCTTGTTCAGCATCTGCCTGCTTGTACCAGGTCTGGGCAGCATCAAAGACATACATGTATCAGATATCACTTCAATATATTTTTTGTGTATCTCATCATAATACTTTTTGGCAAAATGTGTATCAATATGTGCATCTTAATATACAACGTTAACCTATATACACCTACAGAAAGAGCCCCATAGTCTCAGAGAAATTTATGATTATATACATTATGAAAACGACACGGTTATGCGACTAGTTCATCTTATAATAATAAAACTCTGTTAAAAGTATCAGATACTGCACAGCACTAGAATGAATAATCTGAAATTTTTTCTAATTTACTTTTTTTGACAGTCATTAGGTAGAACATTGGAATTGCAAAATAGAAATCAATTCAGTACTAATGGCATACCTTTCTTGCTTGAAAATTTGTACTAGAGCCAGTTTCTAGAAATGTGTTATAAAATGCATTCCTGTTACAGTCGACAGTTTTCTCTTCACAACGCATCTCACGAAATATCGTGATGCTTTGTTTTACTTTAGCCATGAAGCAAGAATTCTTGAGGAGGCGAAACAGCGCTCACTCAGCCATCCCAATAAAGTCATGGAATCGGGCACAGCACTGATGCGCCCTCTGTCGTGAGAGTCCACTAGCGGACAAAAAAAAAAAAAAAAAAAAACGCTCGTCGCGCTCTCCGATGAAGCTTGTCAGTTCAAGGCCATTTGGTACCAATTTACCGCGTGCGCTTTACGCATGAATGGGTGTGTATCTTGGGCCTCCTCGCCGGCTCCAAGTTCGGTAAATTATTCATATTGTTAAGTGCGGAACTGAAACGACGGGGACAGGACGGGTGGAACACAGCCACCTGCTATGGCATTTTGACAAGAGCTGCCACCTGTTATCAAGATAGTTGCCCTGCCCAGAGGCTATTTATAGTATGTTCACTTTGCCTTCGAAGCTGCTTCCCACTTGTTGCTTCAACTTGAAAGGATGCCAAATTTTCTCATATACCCCCTCGGGGTTCCACCAGTCTTTCCTAACGATGTCTTAAACGTCTTTCTTTTTTTTTTTTTACATTGACTTGGTTCAATCTCTGGCATTGGCTGCATGGTGTCACGCTGAACAAACATTGCTGAAGGGGATAGTGGATGATTGCACATTCAACCTGCTCTTGTACAGAAATTTTGCTTCCGTGGATTCCATGATCAAGGAGTGCCAGCATTTAGAGCTGACCATGAGCGGCTGTATTGAACAACCGTTTGCCCAGCTTCTTAAAGTGACACTAAAGGCAAATGTTAAGTCGACGTTGATTGCTGAAATAATGTTGCAGAAACCTCGTAGTGCTTGTTCCATGCCAAGGAAATGCTTACTTTGAAAGAAAATGGTGTTTTAGTGGTCCGCACAGCGTTAGCACACTTCAAATCGCCCACCTGGAAAGGGCCTCCTGACGTATTGTTTGCCTTGCCCAATGTTGCCCGCCTTTACTGCCCGGCAGGTGACGCTGCGGTTTCTGCTCTGAAAGGCACATTACAAGCCTTGCCCAAGTTGCAGTTGATCTGGTAATCTACTGCACGAAAGTGCAGCGAGCACTCACGCAGATTTCTTGGTTGTTTAGCGCACTGTCGCAGAGGCACGGCACTCAGCCACTTTGACATAGGGGTTTAATTGCGGCACCCAGAGCCGTATATTCCTTCGGAGAGTTCGGCGGAGGGGCGGAGCCAACAACCATCCAAATTTAGCGGCGGCGCTGTCCGCCATTTTGTGCCGAGGCACTGTAAGCTCACGTTGGCGTGCGCCCGCAACGCTCCGTCTCTGGCGAACCCTTTCTTCAGCAAGTTAAGGGGCTGATATACTCCAGCGTAACGTCGATGCGCGCGCACGCTCGGCACAGTGACGCTACGCTAACAAACGTGCAGCACTCTATAGGCCAATGCGCGATGCGACCGACGCGCCCAGCGTCCATCAACGCGCCCCGGCTGCAGCCGGCGCGAGATGCGACACGCTGCATTCCACGCCGGCGACGTTATCCAGACTGAACTGCGTCTGTCTCTCTACATGAAGAAGGGACGCCGAGTGCGCTCAATTGCGCGTGCGTCAAGGCGACGTAGTGCGTCGCGCAAGTGGGAGTATAGAGTGCTCTGTTTTCGCGTCAACGTAACGTGACGAACCTAGCGTCACCAACTCCCGCCGCCGCGGGCTGACGTGAACGCACGTCGGAGTATAACAGAGCCTTTAGAGCAGCCTACTGCGCTGCAAGCCCCCATTGCGACGTCCGTGCAGGTCCACGATGTTCCACGCAGCCGACACGTGCACGAACAGCAGCTAAGACACACCAGGTCGGTCACAGAGGAAGCATAAATGCCGACAGCGACGTCACGGGTACAGCATCACGAGAAACCTCGGCACGAAATGGCGTCGGTGGCGCGGAAGCGCACTGTTGCCAGACTGTAGTGCAGCAGTTGCCAGACTGGCGGCGAGATCAAAAGAGCAGCTCTCCCAAAGGGAATATACGGCTCTGGCGGCACCCATTGGAAAGTCATGTTGGTTTCTTTGCTGCAGCTACTGTTGCTCAAGCAGTGCACACCATTCAGGCACCCAGCAACATAACAGGGATGCGGCATTTTGTCGAACTTTTCATTGGAGCGATTTTCATGAGCGTGCAAAGCACACGCAATAGTACGTGGTAACGAAACTACCACTGAGACACGAGCGGAGAGCAGCCCGGCGAAAAAAGAGCTTTTAAACCACCCACACCATTCACCTTGGTAACACCAAGTTCTTTTTCTCATGAATGAAACAGAAATGATCAAACAGCATTTTGTTACATCTTGTAATGTACGGAATATTTGTTATAGTAGTCTGAGTACTAGTGATTAATCGTACTCGGACTCTTTGATGTCATCGGGCTCATACCAAAATGTCCCACTGGTGGCCATAGGTGGGCAAACTCACTCATGAGTCGACTCACTCAGACTCATTCAGACACATATCGAGCCTCGAGTCTGAGTCTGAGTGAGTAATATTTTTGTGAGTTTGAGTCCGAGTGAGTTCAGATGCGGCAAATTTTAGCGATTCTGAGTCAGTCTTAGTGGGCTCTAAATTTTTTTGTGGACCTATAGCGATAACTACTCAACTTCAGCATTACTATTAGCCTTATGACGGCTTATGTTGATACCCACTTCTACTCACAGATACTTCAACGCACTAGCGTTATCTGCCAGCTGAATATTTATTGATCAGAGGCGTGCCTTGACCCATCCCCACCCCCTCCCGCAAAATTTTTCAAAGAAAGTTCTTGATAGAAATATCTCGTGTGAGTTATATCTTTCAGTAAAAATGTCCTTACTGGATTGCAATCGCTGATAAATTGTATGTGAAGGTAAGAGATCAAAATACGTATCGCAGAGCATCGATTATGCGAGATATTGGCATTTAATTGGCGTCCTGATTGAAAAAGCTAATGATACGCTAACGGACTCGTGAGTCGATTCAGTCAGACTCACTCAGACTCAGATCCAGCCGTGAGTCTGAGTGAGTCCGAGTGAGTAATATTTAGGTCACTCTGAGTCCAGGTTAGTCTGGTTGAGAAAAAATTTAGTGAGTCTGAGTCCGAGTGAGTCCGGTAGAGGAAAATTTTGGTGACTCTGAGTCCGAGTGAGCCCTAAGGCAATATACCGGGTGTCCCAGCTATTTTTAGCCAAGGGTTAAAAAATACAATATTAGAGGCAGGCGAGTGAAATCACTTGCAAATTACTGACAGTCACCTTGTGCACTACAGACAATTTTTTGTTTGGTAATTAACAAATTTGTTAATTAGGATTATTTAAATAAATTGCTAAATATTGACATTAGGCAAGAAATACGGCTTGCAAAGTTCGAGGGCGTCTTCAGAAACCCCAATTCCATTATTTGCGATAAAGAAAGTCTCACGTATACCATTTTTTCCAAGCTGCAAAGAAAGCCCGCGAAATACAAAAAGAACCACGTGACTAGCGCATTCACGCGCCGCGAGAATGCTGCCCTCAGCCATAGTTCGAGCGAACGAAATCAGCTGCGGCCGCAACTCGCTGGCTCCATTGCAGTGGTAGGCCGATAAGTTGACGTTGGTTTTTTTGGCCTGCGTCAGCCAGTTGGCGCGCATGACGGTGCAAGTTGCAGCAAGCGCGGGCCAAGAAACCACCATCAACTTATCGGCCTACCGCTGCAACGGAGCCGGCGAGTCGTGGCCGCAGCTGATTTCGTTCGCACAAACCACGGCTGAGGGCAGCATTCTCGCGGCGGGCGAATGTGCTAGTCACGTGGTTCTTTTTGTATTTCGCGGGCTTTCTTTGCAGCTTGGAAAAAATGGTATACGTGAGACTTTCTTTATCGCAAATAATGGAATTGGGGTTTCTGAAGACGCCCTCGAACTTTGCAAGCCGTATTTCTTGCCTAATGTCAATATTTAGCAATTTATTTAAATAATCCTAATTAACAAATTTGTTAATTACCAAACAAAAAATTGCCTGTAGTGCACAAGGTGACTGTCAGTAATTTGCAACTGATTTCACTCACCTGCCTCTAATATTGTATTTTTAAACCCTTGGCTAAAGATAGCTGAGACACCCGGTATATTCCACGAGTGAGTCTGAGTGACCTCCACATTTTTTGACGACCTATGCTGGTGGCGCATATCGTGTCCTATATTTACCTTAATTTCTTAATTAGTAGAGCGCTACTGTTGACAATACTAGTGACGTGTTAAGCATTCTCAAGCATTCACATTTCGCTCTGACATAAATTATTTGCCTTTAGTGTCCCCTTAACATTGCTGAAACATCTTTGTGCTAAAAGTGCCTCCCGTATCGCCTTTTGCCAACTTCTGCTCAGTTGATGAGGATTGTTCGCAATAAAATCATGGCAGTGACTCCTGCTAGCCTCTTTAGGAATTCCAGTGCCAGCAGCTCAAACACGCCAGTGGTTTCGCTACTGCAAGTCATTGTGCACATCAAACTCACAATTTTCAGGGCTCATGCTGCTTGCACTGCCACCTGTGCCATCTTCACTTCTTTTTCATCGACATTGTTTTCTCATTATTAAGGGTTTGTTCTGCACTCTTGGAAAATATCTGAGGGGAGGACAGAGGACAACTGCCCTCTCTGCTTTAAAGTTGTATGGTAGGGTAAACAGGTTGTCCTGTTTATACCCTACCATACAACTTTATATCTGAGCTTTATATCTCAGGAACTGTACTATATTTTGTTGTGCAGTGATTCCACTCCTGCACCAACTGCGCCAAAGTGCGCCAAATTGTATTTACTGCGCCATCCTGATAATATCGACGAAATTTGCGCCAAACTGCGCCAAAGTCTCGGGTTTGGGGGCGTCTATCACCGGCAATCGCGCCGCCGGCGCGTCAGAACATGTGCAGCTCGATCTTGGGGCTGCCAATAAAGTCGCAATCATGGACCAAGAATTATTCCGCTGAATAAATAGCGCTCGCGCGTGCGTTCCGAGTAAGCCACGATGCCATGCACGGTGCCGACGCAGCTTCTGTTCTGCAAGTCGGCTCGACAGCAAAACGCGCTCTCCGCAGAGGCTCGTGACGTCTAGGCCTATCGGCAGCGAGAAAGTGCGACGGCGATTCATCGGCGGACGTCGTCTGTTCCAGAAACGCTGCTGATAGCTCGTTTCAAGCGTCGCACGGCACGTAAGGAAAGCAATGTTCAGTAATAACTACATGCGTGCCGCTAAAATGTCTGTCACTTCTGTTTCTGGACATCGCGGAATGAAATTTGGGATCGCTAGCAGTAGATATGGAACAATATCGGATTTTCCTTGCTTCGCGTTTATGGAAGAGCACGCGAACGGTGGGAACGCGTTGACACTTTTCCTCAGATATACTTTATCCATGGATCTTCATCCAGAACAGCTTTTTCGTAATTCCTTCCGCCAGCACGTCCGAGTTTGTAATCACTCTGCGCTAAATACCCCCTGAAAGGCCCTGCCCTTTCGAGCTCACGTGCTAGGGTTCCAATTCGAATTTTTTGCTTGCTTTTTTAAAAATGTCACCTCATTAATAAAAGCATATATCCTGGTCGGAGCAGCCGCAAATGCGCAGCTGTCAGTAGCGGGCCCGTCGCTGACGGCCCACAGTGAAGCGGCTACGCCATGTTACACGTCCGCCCCTCGCTTTCGGGAGTCAACAGCTAACGGTTAAAAAGACAGTTTCGCTTAAGAGCGAAGCAATGAATGCGATACCAAAAAATTGTATTATGAAACGAAGTAAGACTAGCAGCTAACTCTTTTGGATCCGATCTCGCGTAACTCAACAAAACGCTGGTTTAAGGGAATATGGCCCCTCCAGGAACCGAAGCGTTTTCTTGCTCTGAGTTCTCTAAACGCGAAGTAAGCGTTGAGAGCGCAGCAAGTTTACGAGCCGTCTCCTGATGCCTCGAGATAGCGCGCGCGCAAGCGACTGCGCCCTTCGAACGATGAGCCCCCCCCCCCCCCGTTCCGCTCCCCTGGCGTCCCTTCATGCTCCTTACGAAAGACGGGCGGGGCGTTTCCTCTCTGTTTGATGAGCAATCGACGGCAGGCCCGCACGCGGGAAGATGTTATCTCATGCACTGTCCGTGCGGCGGAGACAGACGGCCGGCTAGTTTAATCTCCGCTTCAGCCGCGTTCGTCGCCAGCGCTCGCGAGCTTTTACCCGCGGCTAGAATGCGCGTGGTGATTATTAATTTGGACTTTATACGGAAAATTACGGCAACGGCGACGGCAAAAATCCGCCGACAGTGTCCATATAATTGCTATCGCAAGGGTCAATGTACGGGGCAGATTTTGCGCCCCCCCCCCCCCTCTTAGGTGATTAGGGGGGGCGGCCGCCCCCCCCCTGCCCCCCCTGTGCGCACGCCTATGCTCCTGAGATGATTTTTTCCATGAGATTTGCAATGAATCGAAATATTTCTAGCCTTCATAAGAGCCCCATAATAATACTCAGGTGCTTGAGTGTTAATGCAATATGCTTCTGTATTGCACTCCAGGATGTAAAATTCACTGCTCCAAAGTGCTCCCAGATGCAAAATTATCTGCTCCAAAGTGCTCCAAGATGAAAATTTTGCTGCTCCAAAGTGCTCCAAAACGGAAATTTTGCTGCTCCAAAAATTGCTCCAGATCAGAAGACCTCGGTAGCATCACTGGTTGTGAAATTTTGCGTGCTCACTAAGAGAGCTTGTGGCCTTCAGTCTGTGCAATTTTTGACCATGTAGCTTTTCTTACTTGCTTCTGGTTGAGTACCAAATTTCAGACTAGTGCACAAAATTAAATCAGTGATTCCGCTCCTGCGCAAACTGTGCCAAAGTGCACCAAATTGGATTTACTGCACCATCCTGATAATATCAGTGGAAATTGCGCAAAACTGCGTCAGAGGGTCCGGTTTGGGGGCGTCTACTGCCGGCGCGTCAAAACATGTACATGCAGCTTGATCATGGGGCCGCCAAAGTTACAACCATGGACCAAGAATTATTCCGCTGAATAAACAGCGCTCATGCGTGCTAACCGAGTAAGCCACGATGCCATGTACGGTGCCGACGCAGCTCTGTTGTGAAAGTCGGCTCAATGGCAAAACTCATTCGCTGCAGAGGCTCGTTACGTCTAGGCCTTTCGGTAGTGAGAAAGCGTGGCGGCGATTCATGGGCGGACGACGTCTGTTCCAGAGACGCTGCTGGTAGCTCGCCTCAAGTGTCGCATATGGCACGTAATTAAAGTAGGGGTGTGCGAATATTCGCGTTTCAAATTCGAATCGAATAGTACCTAATCGAATAATTCGATTCGACTTTCGAATACTAGTAATCGAAGTTTCGAGTAATTCGACAGGACGAATATCTACAACGCGACAAAGGCCAATGGTGCAACTTGGTTAGGGTGGGGTGGCGAAAACTATAACGCTAACGTCGTTACAGTAGGCCTTTCGTTAAAACTTTCACTGACATGCTGGTTCAAAAGCGAGCGCATGTTGATCTTAAAGGAGATTATGTCATTTCCGCTCGTAGAAAAACACATGAGAAAACTGTCAAGGCCTTCACAACTTTGTTCCCGAAACGAAGGCACGGACTTCTTGTGTAGTCGGCCGCGCATGCCGCAAGCGCCGTAAAACGTCCTGACTTTGGCCTGCGAAACCATCGGTCATTGGTGTTGCTTGTAAAAATTTGTTCACATTCGGCAGTCTCCACTGCCACACCGAACCATTCGTTCAGAAGCTTCCTTCATTTCGGCACGCAGTTAAAACGCTGCTGTGAAGGAGCGCCCGAAGATGTTTGGGCCCGGAGCACACATGGCGATGAAGCACAACATTACCGTTGTCAGATGAGCCGTATTGCACGACCATGAGGGAAAAGCTAACTACAGTACCCCCCTCTGTTAGGAGATTAGGAGTGGCGCTGCTGACTGAAGTGGCGGCTCTTCTATCAACATGCTTGCGCGCCCATAAAAACTGAAACAAAGGTCACTCTCGAACAAGTGCGTAATAAAACTGTCGGCACGCCGTAGCCTCCCTGATTTTTCCATCGTTTTGCCGTAACTGGCGGTACACATTTCGTGCAAGTATACTATTCGATATTCGATTTGATGTTCGATATTTTTGGACACTATTCGGCACTATTTGATTCGAATTCGATTCGAGGTGAAATTTTACTATTAGCACACCCCTAAATTAAAGCAATGTTCAGTAATAACTACACACGTGGCGCTAAAAATTTCTCCCTTATATCTCGGGATATCGTGGAATGAAATCTGGAATGCTTGCAATAGATATATGGAACAATATCGAATTTTTCGTGCTTTGCTTCCATGCAAGATCATCCAGAAGAGCTTTTTCGTAATTCTTTCCACCAGCACATCCGGGTTTGTAATTGCTCTTGCGGTAAGTACCCCCTAACAGGTTCTGCCCTTTCGAGCTCGTGAGTGCTAGGGTACCAATTCGAATCTCTTGCGTGCTTCTTTGAAAATGTTATGTCATTAATAAAAAGCATGCCTCCTAGTCGGAGCAGCCGCAATTCGGTTTTAATGTGCACAGCTGTCGGTAGCGGGCCCGTTGATGACGGCCCTGGCGTCGGAGGGCCCACTGTGAAGCGGTTACGTCGTATTACTTGTCCTCCCCTCACTTTGCAGGGTCACTAGGTTACATAAAAAAAAATCGCAGTTTGCGAAGCAGTGAATGCGATACCAAGAAATTGAATTGTTATACGAAGTAAGGCTAGCAGCTAATTGTTTTGGGTTCGATATCGTGTAACTCAACAAAACGCTGGTTTAAGGGAACATGGTCGCTGTAGTGACCGAAGCGCTTTTCGTGCTGTCAGTTCTCTTAACACAAAGTGAGCATTGAGAGCACAGCAAGTTTACAAGCCGTCTCCCGATGCCTTGAGATAGCGTGCACGCCATCGGCTGCGCTCTTCGAGCATCGCAGCCCCCGCCTCCTCTGGTGTCCCTGCATGCTCCTTACGAAAGACGGGCAGGACATTTCCTCTCTTGTTTGATCAGCAATCGACGGCAGGCGCGTCGCACGCGGGGTGATGTTATCGCATACACCCTCTGTGCGATGGAGCTGGCCACCTTGCTTCATCTCTGCATCGCCAAAATTTGTGACGTCATCATGACGTCATACACTGTGACGCCACGTGACGACGTCATCACATGACATCGTCGCTTTGGGAGCAAAAAAAAAAAAGAGCTGGCTTTCGCCTCCCAGTCGTCTTAGGCGAATGCATAAGATACCCTAAGAGTTTTTTTTTTTTCTTTTTGCACTGAACCCTAGAGGGCACTAGGGGGTTTTCGACGTACAAATGGAATGTCCTGGCCATAAACAGCTTCGCTGTAAAATGAAAACGAAGTTTGTTAAATTATGTAGTCCCCCGTTGAACGCATTTTCGGACACTTTTGCGGAAGCTAGGCTTTAAGCTGCTCTCCATCTGCCAGGCACCCCGCTGATAGTACAACGATAGTCTGGAAGCACTGCGAGAATGCTCTTGCTACAGCACAGAGAGGCTTCAGAAAGAGGGAAGGGAGTGTCGGGGGAGGTTGGCTTTTTGAGGCTAGCTAAGTGACGTCATGTTACGCCCAGCAGTACAATCGATTGAGAAGAAAAGAACCTGGCTCTCACCTTGGAGTCGTCTTAGGGGAATGCATTAGGTAACGTGTGACTCTAGAATTGAGGCACTGTTGTACGTCGCGGCGTTTGTCAACCAAGTCTGCTGATAACTGCATAGACGTATTTAGAGTCTGATTTCATAAAGTACAATTTGATTGCTCCAGTATTCTATTTGCCAGTGTCAAAAATAATAGCTGGAGAGGTTATTTCAGAACACTCAACTGCATGATGCCCTTATCTTTGCAATATCGAGTGAAATAAGAAGCGCTGCTGAAATTTCTCCTGAGGTTTGCAATGAATTGAAATATTTCTAACTGTTCATAAGAGCCCCATAATAATTATTGAGGTGCTTGAATGTAAATACAACTTGGTTCTCCAGTGTACTACAAATGTGAAATTAGCTGCTTCAGAGTGCTCCCAGATGCAAAAGTACCTGCTCCAAACGGAAATTCTTGCTGCTCCAAAGTGGTCCAATATGAAAATTTTGCTGCTCCGAAAATTGCTCCAAATCAGAAGTCCTCGGTAGCATCACTGTTAAATGTACCTTTTCTCAAAATCCAAAAAACAGTACGACCGTGAAATTTGGCACCGTTATTCAACATGGTATTGTTATTAATCTGAACCTATAAAAATAGGCTCCTGCATTTATCTCACAAAAAAAAAGAATATTGTCCTCACTTGTCATGTGCCGTGAGTGAGACTCTCCAATTAATCTTTTTCTTTCTTGATCATAAATTGAACAGTTTTTCAAAGTTTTAGCTTCAGACTATTTGGAAGGGATTTAGGTATAACTGAGAAAATTTGAGCACGATCGGTTGGATAGTTTTCCAGAAAAGGTACATCAACTTGGAAAATTTTCAAAAAACTGAGTGTAAGAAAAGCATGATTTTATGTTTAAGAACATGCGCAAACGTGCTCACGACGTACAGCAATACTTACGCTAAAAAAAGCATTTTGGTGGGAAAATCTGCTATCAAAAATATGAAAATGGTAGGAAGTGAATATATTCAACTGATATAGCCATAGTTATTTTAAAAATGCATGCACGCAGAAACAGTGATGGAAAAGAGCCTGTGTATCCGTTAGGAGACGCGATCTTTGGTGCCATTTTTAAAGGGCTTGGAGCATCCAAACGTGCTCGCTAATGTATCATTTTGCTCCTCAGAGTGTTTATTATTTTTTAGTAATGAAATCAAAAAATCGCTTTTTTGGTCGATCTACCTTACCATACCCCCTTAAGTGCTTCCATGATGGCCAGATTGCTTGCTACTGTGGGAACGGCTTGTTGCTGCAAAGTACTGCACCATTTGCCTATCCTTGCCACTTTTAACACACCAAATCCTAATGCTACGCTACCACAACACAGTCTAGCTGCTTGCTGTTACTGAGCTTAAAAGAGTACATAACGGAACAATGTAAACAAATTGAAGAGAGCAATTCAAAGAGAAAGATACGATTGGTGGAGGACATCAAGAAAATAAGGAAGAAAGACACAGAAAAAAGTTTTTTAAATGAAATGTAGGAAGAGCTTTGTGTAGACATTGAATGAAAATATGAAAGAAATACACAGAAAAAATTTTTTTTAAATAAAGTGTAGGAAGAGCTTTGTGTAAACATTGAATATGTGTTGGAGGATGAAGGTAGATCAGCTTTACATCACTTACCTGCAGGTTCAGTTACTCATGCAAAATGAGGTAGATTAGAGATCATTGGGAAGAGCCTTTGTCCTACGGTGGGCATAGAATAGACCTTATGCGAAATCTGCTGCCATCTAGCAGCCGCCGTGCGCATTTCCACCATATTGAAGGCCAAGAGTGCTCTGCATGTGCACACACGGAGCGTACGTATCGACGTGTGGTGGCTGATAGGAACGGCAGTGTCGACATATTTTCATGTGTTCGTGTTGCTCAGAATGAGGAAATTGGGTTGCTGCAGAATGTTTTGCTGGAAACTAAACTCCATGTTATTAGATTTCCTCGCGGCCGACGAGAAGCGGCATATCATTCCGTTGCTCTGTCTACTGCCTGCGACTAATGCCATGTTTACGTTCGCCGTTCTTAATAGATGCGGTATGTGACAGCATCGGCACTCATCAGAGAACTCTCTTTCTGCGATGCCTCAACGAGACAGTTTACGCGCCCTGTGTGGTGACAAACCGTCTTCGTGTACGAGCTTCAAAGCTGCATCGCGGCTACTCGCACGTGCCTGCGCTGCTGTTGACACCATTACTTCGTTTTTTACATTGTGATAACAATTACATGGTAGAGAGGTAGCTCGTGCATGTCTTCGATTCTCAGCGAACGGATCACTTGTGCAGCGTGTTGTTTGTAGTTTGTTTTCGATTGTGGAGCAATGTTTAGTGGGATGGGAGTAACAAGGTAACATTTGGTGGGATGCTTCACGCATATTGCTTCACTATGCGTATTTTTCAAGCATTTCATGTGCTATCACTGCCAAAATCAGAGAGGGGCTCGGATGGCCTGACCCCCCTCCCACCTACTTTTCTTTTTATTTATACCCCAAGAAGAGCACATATCCGGTTCTACCAGAAGCTGATCCACCTTCGGAAAAACTATCAACCCCCGTGTGCTATGAAATGTTAAAAGATGCAAAAAAATTTTGTTCCAGCAAATGTGTTACATTTGACTGTGGGTGCGCTATCATTGGTTACACGCTCAAATGGATTCGCAAGTGTTTAGTCAGTGACACAAAACTGCCTTGCTGCTACGGGTTCAAATTGTAAGGCGCCAGCTGACCTCGAAAGCGACGATGTGAACACAAATATTTTTGTCGTAGCGTGTTATTTACGAGCACATGTCGGAAGGATGTTCAATAGAATACCAGCTAATCGGCACCTACTTCTTGGAGCAACTAACACTTTTCCTGTTCACTTTTGACATGCGTGAGAACCCAAACCTTTTTTACATTTTAATTGTGCATTAATTCTATGCATAACATATGCCGGTGACTACAAAAGCGAAATGTTTCTTGTTTCAAAAATAAAAAAACAGGATAACATTTTATTTAAAATTAGATGCACAATACATCAGGTCGTGTAGGCTGTCCTTTATGAAATAAGCTTTGAAACGGGTCAACAGCTCTTTCTTACCGTCATCGCTGCCTAGCCGTGTTGCGCGCTAAAGCCTCCTCACAACCATCCTACACTACACGCATGGCATTCAGATAGCTAACAACGCTTTATTTACTACACTGAAAACAGACAAAATTTATAACCTAGCGCAAAGCTTCATTCCGAACGACGACAGGCTAACATGTAACTCGGTGACAAACTTGTACCTTCGTTCTCGTTGTGAGGCAGTTCTTTACACGTAACAACTTGGAAATGCTGGTGACGTGTACAGGCTCTTACACATTCATCTGATATTTTTATGCCCCGATTGCCCACTATCAAAGCACATACCAGCAAGAAGTTATAGCACCAACAGCAATACAATTCAGACACAAGCCTTCAACATGGCGCGGAATCGGTAGCTTTGTCAAACCTCGGACAAATGACAGCAGTTTTGCATAAGATCTATTGGCTGAGGATGATGATGATAAGAAAGATGCAAAAGTATATTTTAAATATTATAGAACCATAGCCTGAAAGGTGCCCTGCAACATTTTTTGAACATTGCTGATCTGCAGTGATGGCTCCTGTGTACATGCGAGCCAAATATTATTGCACCACATGTAGCAGGGAATTAACAATTTCATATCAGATACAGCCAAAAATCACTTGGTCTTTCCTTGGCAATGTTGTCACCAATTACCGTATTTTCTTGCATATGACCTGCACCTGTAACTTTAACTCTACAGAAAAAAATGCACATAACCCCTGCATATAACATGCACCCCCACTTTTTAAGCTCATATTTCTGTTTTTTGGTGCGGGTTATATGCCAGAAAATACGGTATGCAGCAACTGGGCCCAAGAGGTATTCACTGATCTTATGAACGGTCAGCTAGTGAATGTTCTTGGAGACCACATGCTGCATTGTGTAGTTACCGCAGTTGCCACATGCTGACATTGTACGCACCTGAACAATAAGTAGCAGCCAAAATATTCAAAGAAAAAAATGAAAGGCCATGCACAAGGTCATGATATGTGGCGACATAATTTTTGGCTTCCCATCGCCGCCTTCTCATCCAGCGAACTTGCGAACAAGGCTCTAACAGGGGTTAGTTGGTATGACTTCATTGCTGTCTGCGCTGCTAGGTATTGACGAAGAACACAAAGAGAAATGCACTCACAGGGTGATGTGCATCACACTGCAGGTGTCTCTCTCTTTCTGCGCTCCTCGTCAATACCTGGCAGTGCAGATAGCGGTGAAGTTTCCAGTATATTCTTGCAAAGAAAGAGGGGAGAAAGCGCTTTGCTTGTGCAGTGGCTCCGCTTATACTTGATACATTCAAAATAATTTTGTGGAAGGGTATCTTTGCGGCAACGTGCATTTGTAAGTTCATTCTATGATAATCCTAGAAAGGTGTTACAGGGTCCCTTTAATATATCACATCACTAAACTCCTCTTCAATATAATACAGAAAAGGCTAGAACCATACATGTTAGTGAAGACCAGCAGACCATACATGGGAAGACCGATAGTGATACAGCAAGCAGGGTGCAAAAAGGGCATGCTGCGAGGGACTAAATGAGATGGTTGATGGAAACTTCCAAAAAATGCAGAAAACATGGTATCTTTGTTTCGTTGACTGTAGCATTGACGTGATAGCTGCGCCAAACTTCACCGAGAAGTGAAGCCTGTTTCATCCTGCTACATTTTAGTAAAAATCTCTTAACTTGCGCTGAGCATGTGCCAAGGCGTCGTTTTTATGGTCTTTCAGAGGAAAAGATGGCAGACACTAGAGGTTCATATTTATGTTACCACTGTAATTTCGAATGGTCATGGAAGAAAATTCAGCAGATCTCACGCATTGTGGGAATCAGTTTCTTGCGAAGCAGTTGGGCAGTAGCAACCTATGCCCAGTGATTCCACTCCTGCGCCAAAGTGCGCCAAATTGCATTTACTGCTACATCGTGATAAAATCGACTTAAGTTGCGCCAAACTGCGCCAGAGCCTTGGGTTTGGCTGTGTCTATCGCCCGCAATCGCTCTGCCAGCGCGTCAAAATATGTGAAGCATGATCTTGAGGCCACCAAAGTTACAACCATGGAGAAAAGATTATTCCATAAACGAAACAGTGCTTGCATGTGCGTCCTGATTACTTCAGCCATGGCGCCATGCACAGTACCGATGCAGCTTCTGTTAACCCCTTAACTGCTTTGGACGAGCAGAGCTCGTCCTGCCCAAACTGTCCCCAAACTGCTTTGGATGAGCAGAGCTCGTCCTAGCGGAATAGGTACTCCCCTCTAGCGTTCAGGGCAAGAGGCGCTCTTCTACAGCTTAGATTGCGTGTAATCCACCAGATGGCAGCATTTACTTGGCAGTTTATTTTTCTCCTGCGGAAAGAGCGCGGTTTTTGTATGAAAAGATGGCTTGCGGTGGCGGGCACCTATGCATAACTGGCTCGTCAACACGAAAAGAGGCTTTTCGTTTTCGTCATCTTATTCGAGTGATGATCATTCGGATACAGATGTTTATCTTGTGTCCGGAAGTGAAGACAGCGAAGGCGGTGAATTGAGCATCTCCTCCGGTGATGATGAAAACAGCTCGGAAGCGAACATCGCGAGTGCTCGCCAGTGGATCCTGCTTGATGCGGGCAATCCTCCTGTGAAGCCTCCTCGCTTTCCATTCTTGGTCATTCCAGGCAAGACTTTCAACTTGTCATTGCCAGATGACCTTATGGAATATATTCAACAGTTTCTTCAAATGTGCTTCGTTTGCTCTCGGAAGCGAGGAGAAAACGGGAAAAAATTGAGAAAGGAAACTCGCTTTTGGGGCAGGAGCTGCAACAGGCCCCCTTGCGTTATTCCGTGTTTTGATTTGACTAAGTATGTGGTACAAATATTTTTTTAACATCGACTAGCTATTTTTTAGTACAATCAGATTCGAAATCAGCAATAAAAAAAATAGGCACTTTTGGTTGGGAAATTTTCAAAAAAATAAAGCACTTAAGGGGTTAAGCAAGTTGGCTCGACAGCAAAGCGCGCTCTTGCAGAGCCTCGTGACTTCGAGGCCAATCGGTGACGATCAGGTGCGACTGCGATTCGTCGGCTGACGTCGTATGTTGCAGAAACGCTGCTCGTAGCTCGTTGCAAGCGGCGCACGGCATGTTATTAAGGCAATCTTTAGTGATAACTACATGCGTGCCGCTAAAATGTTTGTCACTTCTGTTTCTGCAAATTTCGGAACGAAATTGGGGAGACTTAGCAAGACATACATAGTACAAAATGGAATTTTACGCCCATAGAACAGCAACGCGAACGGTGGGAACACGCAGACACTTGTCAAATACTTTCTCCTTGAATCTCCATCCAGATGAGGTCTTTCTTACTTACTTCCACCAGCACGTCCAAATATGTATCTATCGCGCTTGCCGTAAAAAAAGAAGAGATGGCTGATCCCTCTGTCATAGGAATCAGTATAACATGAAAGTGAAACGTGTCGTCACAGAAGTAGTTGGTTGTTTATTGTGCATTGGTATATGAGAGCTCGTACAATGTCTACTGTTGTTTGGCAGATATAGCACCGCTTTATGTGGACACACTCACATTGACGCCTAGTGGCACGTCTCCGTACCGACCACTAACGCCCATGATCATGATTTAACCTTCGCGGTAGCTGAAGTTCTTAACATATACGTAGACACTGCATATGGTGAATCCCGCGCTAATATGGCATCAACAAGCACATAATAAACACTGATACTCCATATGCACTCCTTCAAAGCGTTGTCAAACGCGAAGAGAAACGCTACGTGCGTCGTGTCTTCCCTCTAGCCTGGCGGTTAATTTTCACAGGGCGAGCAGGGAATGCGGTGTGACAGCCAGACGATCGTCAGAGAGCTACTTTTAGATATGGATGGATGCTATGAGCGAGGCTTGGGCTAAAGCCACCACCTCGCGGTGTGTTGAAGTGTTGACGAAAATACACTTCTCTTGGAAACGCGCCGAATGGGCCGTTTGTAGCAAAGGCGCTTTTTTTTTTTTTCCGAGCCTGATGGCACACATGTCAACGCCCCGTTAGAAAGGGAACGCTCATAGCATCCATCCATCCAATAGCACTGTGAAAGTAAGTGTGAAAGATAAAAGGTGCGTTCATGTAGCCTCCGTTGTGTGTTTGGCGGTAGCTCAGTGGGCTAAACGACCGCCAGTCATCGTAGCGGACCGAGAGGTCATTGGTTCAACTCCTGTGAACGGAACTTTTTCTTATTGTTTTTTTCTTTGCCATCTGATGACATTCATTTTGCTGACATATTTCCCTGACGAAATGCGTCATGAAGGTCTTGGTGGACACCGGCATAAAAGACTTTCGTGTTAAAAAAAAAAAAGAATTCCGTTCCTTTGGACAATGTGAGTGGGAGGATCCACATATAAATCTCTTGGTTGCTTTTCTTTAAAATGTGATCTGATTAATAAAGGCGGGTTGTCTCCTGGTCGGAGCAGCCGCTATTCTGTTTTAATATGCACAGCTCTCAGTAGTGGGCCCGTTGCTCTCTGCCGGCCCTGGCATCAGAAGGCCCACTGTCGGAAGGTCAGCTTGAGTTAGATCCGGTGCTGGAAGAGAAACTTGTGCCAGTTGGTGGTTCATCATTGTGAAGGAAAAACAACGCAGTGCCTGTGTCGTGTCTTCCTTGGTCCTCGTCCGTATTTAGCGCTGTTTTTCCTACACAATAGATTGGGCGGCATTCGCAGAAACTGCGCCTTTCATAGCCGAGCGATGACGTCACCATGCGTCGCCTAGCAACGCGTTGGAGGAAAGAAAAGATGAGAAGAGAAGTGGAGAGGAAGAGGTAGAGAATAAGTAAATAAAACAAAATAGGACTTCTTGGCGAGGCAGGATTCCAACCCGGGTATCCACGGTCCGAAAGCCAGTGTCGTAACCACTCGGCTATCCAGGCACGCTGACAGAAGAAGAATTCATGGCAACCATATGATTGCATTGCTATGGGCAAGAGAACAATAACAAGATAGAAAGAGAAAAAAGAAAGACAAAAAAAAAGAAAAACAGAGAGAAAGAGGAACAAACAGAAAGAAAGATAAACCTGTGCTGGTGAGAAGGAGGGGAAATGGTGAAGCATAGCATAGCCTGGTATACTGTAGTATAGTTTTCCAAGGGCGTGGGAAAGGGAAGTGAGGAGGAAGGGAGAGGGTAGAGCAGGGCATAGCCCTGTATTATATGGTATAGCAGGGTGTTGGGAAAGGAGGAGGAGGGAAGAGCATGAAGCATAGCATAGCCTTGTATGATATAGTTTAGCAAGGGATGGGAAAGGGCAGTGTGGGTAAGGAGGGAAGTGAGGATGATGAGGAGAGAAAGGAGGAATGGAGGGGGTGAAACATAGCATAGCCTTGTATAGTGTAGTATGTCAAGGGGTGGGGAAGGGATGTGAGGGTTAGGAGGAGGGGAACGCCACCAGCTCCGCTGTTTCCAGAGTCTTGGCACCACTATTGCATAGATGCCCTAACTTTTTTCTCTGTGAGATTTGCAACCAATCGATATATGTGTCTAGCCATTCATAACAGCCCTAGAATAATTATTCTGATGTCAAAATGTTAATGCAACATGCTTCTCCGACGTACTCCAGAGTCTGAAATGACCTGCTCCAGGGTACTCCCAGATGCAAAATTACCTGCTCTAAAGTGCTCCATAATGGCAATTTTTGCTCCTCCAAAGTGCTTCAAAACAAAAATTTTGCTGATCCAAAAATTGCTACAAATCAGAAGTCCTCAGTAGCATCACTGTGCCAGATTTTTCGCTTTTGAGCCAAGTGTTACAAGGTGGTTCGACATCTTCTTGTAAATTGAGTAGTTGTGGGCATATCGTGTGCTTACCAGGCACGCCGAGCACACTGGCATGTTAAGTGTAGCTCATGGTGTGACGCAACGTCAGCAGTCACGTTAGAGCAGAGACATCAGTTTCATCGCGACGAAGTGCACACTACAGGCTTATGATGTGCATACATAGGCGCATTCGCGCTACACTTGTCTATAGCTCGATGAGTCATAGATATATGTAATGTTTGTTATATTGGCATAAAAGTGGTTAGCCGACACTGCTGCTCCAATTGGCGTTGTCCTGACATGAGACTTGTATCTGTAGTATAATAGTAAAATTTATAGGGGTTACTTTGTAACGAACAGATCCGCGCGTGCGAAACTGCCCCGTCTTTGGATCACACAGCGCACTAGAGGAGTGTAGTTACTCGCTACTAGTGCTACGCAGCAGCCCTAACAGTCAGAGCTGTGACCCCCTATCCCGCGGTTCGCGTAAGTTGCGACCGCGGCGGGTTTCAGGCCAGTGGTAACAGAGACGAGTTCTTTGCTTGACACAGTTTATTGTGCCAAAAGCGCCACCAACGCAATAAAAATACAGATAAAACGAAGCGGCGGAGAAGTTCCGCACGACAACGTGAAACAACAACAAAATGGGAAGCACACGAGATTTAGAGCGATAAGGCTCGACTCACCTCTCGTGGCTTCGCAGTCCGGCCCTGAGGCAGTAAGTTCCTCACAATAGACCGGGCGTTGCGCAGGGGGTGATGGCGTCTGGGTGGCTCTCGACTCGATCAAGCTGTGGTCGTCACTGCTGCTCGAGTTGAAAGACAAGGCGGTCCCCAAGAAAGCCGCGCGCGTCTCTTGGGGTCTGGAGAGGAGTCTCTCCAGAAAAGTGCAAGGAGGGAAAACGGGGCATCTCGACTTCGGCCAGGGCGCGAAGGGCTGCGGGAGCGGCACATGCCCTCTCCCATGCAACCCCCCCTCGCCACTGCGTGTACAAACGTAGCGCGAAGTTGAGGTGCCGCCGCGTTGAAGACAATGGGTTGCGTGTGCAACCCCACAAATTTAAAATATCTTTCCGAAAACTGCTGTATACTCAAGTAGAAAAAAAAACCATACTAACGTGTTTTGTGACCAGACTGGAAATGAAACTGAGAGGCAGCACTTTGCGCATTATTGTTGATTTTCTCCTTTCTGACTTATTTTCATTCCAACAAAAGTGAAACATGCACAACAAAGAAAATGCCTATGTTCAGAAATGTTTCGTGGTGTTGCACTTTACTCATTGTTGACGTTTTCTTGCAAAGTAATAAATTCTTTCTACCTCTCTATTGACCTAGTCGATGGAGGAAGATGAAGCACTGGCACTGGATCTGCAACGTATGCCTGCCCGCAATGGCCTCAACCAACCACGTTTCACTTGGTCTCCACAGGAGAGGGCATTGCTTAACCCAGGTACTTGCTGTTGTGTCCATTCTTTTTAGCCAAGCACTTATCAACTGTTTGTAGTGTTCTACCCTACAGTGACAGCATTTCCTTTTTGTCATGTTCAGTCTTATTTTGCTTTCATTTTTGGTGTACAGAGGCTATGAATCAGTTGATATGGTTCAACGGAAGTCACACATAGTGTTGGGGCATGCTTTCATTTTCTCTTTTATGGTAGTTTGATTTTGCTTCCTTTTATGCTGTATTTTTTAGTTCTGTGCAATTTTTTCTACTGAATTATGGGTACTGCAATAAAACCTCATTAATACGTAGCCGAGGGGAATGCGCCATAACTTCCCGCTAAACGGTAGTACACATTAACCACCAAGAACGAATTGGCATCTGCTGACGTGCGCCGCTGCTACCACCAAAGAAATAAGAGCAGTGCCAAAGCTAATGTTGCAGAAAGTACCGAATCATTGACACAGTACAATGAGAAATTAGAAATAAAGAACTTATTTTTTAACTTTTGGAGAGAAGTTTTTGTTGCAATATTTTTTTATGTCTCAAACAGGGCAGTAGGCTAACTCATCAAAGTCGGAAGTTCAAGTGCATATCTACGTAAACAACCCAATTTTATACATCATTGTAAGATGCTCAGACACGAAGCAAAGTTATTACTACATAAAGATTGGGCAACTAAAAAATTAATCACCCACAAAAAAGCTCTGGCTTAGTTTCCACACCATACCAATCGTCTTTCCAGCAGTTTGCCACTGCCAACCAGTGGTAAAAATGTGACAGCACGTGCGTGTTCAACTGGTCTGGGGCCTGCCACACACATCGGGGGTAACAGTGGAACAGTGCTTGCAGCTGGCACCTGAAGCTAGCTCACATTTTCGGAATTAAGAGTGCTCACAGCTAACATTGTGGCCAGAAGCTGCTGAATTTAATGCTCTGCCAAACAATAATAATAAAGTGTGAAATGCGGGACATTGTTTAAGATTTGGCTATCGCTTGCGGGACGCGGGACAACAGCCCTCAATGTGGGACAGTCTCACGAGTCGCAGCACGGGTTGTCACCCTAGTGGTGCCTGCTACCGCGTGGAGCCGATTGTCCCAGGCTAGTTGTATTTGCAGCATGTTGCCCACCCAGCTTATGCACTTGCTGTACTGTACATGCGCATTTTCCGCACGTGGGAATGTTCTTCAAACATTATTCATGTCCACTTCCTTCTTGATCATGCACGGGTGCGGCGAGTATCTTATTAAGTGGAGAAGGTGAGCTCCCTGCAAAAGACGCAACGGACACTCTGTGTTCCTGCGGCGCACTAGTGGTTTTGTACAAGGATGCAACAATCAATGGTGTGGAGTGTTTGAGTTGTTGCCTTTTTAAGGCGTGCAGTACACATAGAACAGCGCTGCGCACATTTGCCCTGGTAGTCAGTTGGCGCTTGTGCTGAGCCTGATCGTGCACGAATGTGGCGAGTACTTTGTTGAGCCTACTCTGCAACAGCGAGTTGCTTTAGTTTCCACGAAGCGATGTGCAGCTGAAAGCGGTCCCACATAAGGATGCGTGCAGTGAACGGCAGCATGGTGTCAGCAACGCTTATGTTGTCACCAATTAAATGCGTGCAGTACGCTTATGAAAGCGCTACGCCACACGTGCTGCCGAACAGATAGCAGAAGATACTTATCATGATAGGGTTATCGGCGTTAAGTCATACTGACATGTTCGCTGGTGGCCACCGTCTCACCTTCATACTTTTACAACGCTGATCCTTGAAGGCATTGCCACAATCGCGCTGAAGTCGAAATCATTGGTTGACCGGTTCTTGCAGCTACAGAAAAGGTGGAAGACCTTTTGCAGCACATCTGGCTTCGGCCGCACAGAAAGTCGAGGGGAGCAGCTAATGTTTATGTGACAAAAAGTGATCACAGTATGCACTAACCAGTAGGCATAAGACAAGTCAGTACGGCTTAAGCGGTCAGCGAATACATTAGGCTCTGTGAGACTCGTGTTGGGGATTCGTTGCAACTACGTATTAATGAGGTTATATTCTATATTGATCTTTCTTTTTTGGGTGCTTATTGTGTGACAGTTCACTGGTGTATTAGATCAATTTTAGGTTTTTTTGAAAAGGCTAGAGATGGTGCTCATAAAATTTGGAATGGGATTGC
The DNA here is from genome assembly GCF_013339695.2 of Rhipicephalus sanguineus. NCBI lineage: Eukaryota > Metazoa > Arthropoda > Arachnida > Ixodida > Ixodidae > Rhipicephalus > Rhipicephalus sanguineus. The sequence goes on from NC_051176.1 coordinate 193,699,458, forward strand.
CTTTATTTTCTAGAGGACTCATTTTTCAAATATCTAATTCAGCCATTCCATTCTACTGACGATGTTGCAATAATAATAATATAATAATGATGATGATAGAGTTTGTGTGCATTTTGTTTCTTTAATGTTGCATGCCGAGTACTTTCCAGTCATTAACACTTTCGTGACCGTGCCTATTCTAATCGTTAGTATGGTAACGACTTCAAAGTTCAAATCTCGGCATTCCCTGAGCGCTTCTGCAAAGATAACGCCATCCAAAGGGTAAAAGAGAGTGTTTTTGATCAGTTTCGCTGGTGAGTTTCTTTTCTCCGCCTTGGGGAGATTTTTAAAGCTCGTACGTAGTCGGGGAGGTGAGCGCTAATGGTTTCGGTTATGGCGTCGACGTCGCTCGCGGGTGCTCCATGAAAACGGCGAATTTCGACGGATTCCGATGAATCCGAGTGTCAATCTCTGGATGGTGGTTGCAGCACAGACACGGAAGACGACTTCGGTTCGTCAAACTTCAGTACGGACGGCGATAGTGAGTCAAACCACCCCGGAACATCAGCAGGCATCCACCAGTAAGGTTTGCTCTCTCTTCGGGTCGTTTTATCGCTGCCGCCCGTTGATGTAAACGTATCCGGTGCGTGCTATAGGTCACAGCTCTTATCTGCAAGGTGTCAACTTTGTTTGGGCTGGAGCATTTAGTGCCGGCTGCAGAAAGAGTGGAGTTTTCTCTGCGAAGAAGGCGCGTAGTGGACCTTGACCTAGCACTCCGGAATGCTGCATGGTGACTTTTCCTGTTGTTTTTCACCGAAGTCATCAGAGAGACATGCAACCGCACAAATAGGTATGCGTGGATGCATATTTTCGAAAAGCCAACGCACAGTAAGCCAACCTTTGTTTCACCGCATCGAGAAGCTGCCTCGCACTGTGGTATGACAGGCATTAGTGGATATATTTTTGTACGTATGTGAATAATCTTTGTACTTACAGAGCTTATATTTGCACTTTTATTCTTTAAGGGCTTTTCGTTCAAAACGTATATTTCGATTTTTTAAAATGTTTATCCTGTGCATAGTACCATTGATGTTTTCATGGACTTTTTTTTCTTTTTTGATTCATTTTTTTTCATATTTTTTGATAGCATTAAAAATAAATCTGTTGTTTGAAATTAATACTGTTAGAAAGAACAATTTTTCCTCTATCATTTGATACCCTATACTTTACCATCAATCAATTTCTGTGGCCAGAAAAAAAAAATTTCTGCATTACACAAGAACAACCGATTTTTCCGCGGTCACGAAAGTGTTAATGTCCCACATGCTGTAGCATTCTTGAAAGGAAACCATCAAATGCAGAGAGCTAATATGAACGAGATAAGCCATAAAGGTTGTAACATTTTTACATTTTTTTTTAGAGTATAATTGGTTGCATGTTGTTCTCACATGCTAAAGGGCCCCAAACAACCTCTAAAAATGCAAAGAACTAGAACGTTATTTTCTCCTGGCATTTCCCATCTGTTTGGCGCACATCGTGGCATCAGCAGACTGATTCACATGACGTCATTAGGGTGCAAGCTCTCAATTCCTCCTTATATGAGAGGTATCGGTTGTGAATCCGCCATTTGCATGTTCGGAGTGCGCATGTGCTATATCCTAGTGGTGAGCGCCGGAAACGTTTTTTGCAGCATAGGAGGTTCGTGGAGCAGACTATGCACGGTTGGGAATGTGCGGGTGGCCTGCAGCAAGGGTGGCACACTAGGCTGACGTGACACCGTTGCCGAGAAGTCGTCGATATGCATGACACTGACGCCAACATTAGGTCGACTTATCAGCAGGCCATGTTACATCTAGGAAACACTGACAACAGCAACTTGCTGTTATGTTCATGCTTTTGTGCCGACAAAACCGGCCTGACCGACTGGCGTGATTGGTCCCTGAGCGAAAACTTCCCACTGAAAATGCAATTGCTGCAACAGTTGCGCTTGCAAACTTACTTAATCGTGCTCACGCATACTCTAAATGTGTTTCCGAAGTTGAAATGCACTATTTTCCAGGCCTAGCACAGGCCTAGCACAGCTGATGATCGGTTGAGTTTGTACACTATTGGCGAAGTAATTGTCACAAAGTAGAACGTAGTAAGGCTGTCCTTATAATTAAGGCATGGCCATGCAAACTACAAGAGAATAGCTATTAGCTAACACGGTGGCACACAAGAAATGAGAAGTGGCAATTTGACCCCGATGCCGCATTGCCAACATGATCGCCAAGTCACTGTATGTTCTTGTTCTAAGGCAGCCGGTAGCACTCGCCGGAGATTCCATAGACGAAATGTGACTATGTAGTGGTTATACGTGCACTGTTATGCAGACAAAAGATGCACAGCTTGCCTTCTAAACAAAAAAACAGGCAATAACTCACGGCCCATTCGAGGAGCTCAGCAAAAAAAAAACACCACCGGCAGATAATGTGCGAGACCACAATCAGTGCTTTCGCAAAAAAAACCATGCATTCTCCACATAAGCGTCTGTGCACACAGAGAACACATACACCAAGTGTACACTGCAACAATGCATTATCAAGCATGTAAACTGTATATGATAAAGAGCACGAAATGAAAGATCAAGCTGTCAAAATCAGCATACAGGGTCTGTCCAAAAAGTAATGAGACTGGGTCTGGTAAACAGAGCTTATTCATCAGATCGATATATATTATTTAAATTCTTCAAAATAGTGACCCTGGGTGCCGATACACTTGAGTACAATGCGATTTCCATGCTGCAGAGGCTCCCTCAAAGTCAGCTGCCGTGACCTCTCTCAGAGACTGTGTGACAGCCTGATGGATGGCAGGAACACCATCGAAACGGTGACCTCTTCTGTTAGCTTTTGGAACGGGAAGAAGTCTGCCGGGCTCACATCAGGGCTGATGCAGTGCTTATACAATCCTGATGTGAGCCCGGCAGACTTCATGTTCCCAAATCTCAAGAGTGCGGTGCGAAAGTTGATGAGGTCCCAGTCATGGTTCCTCTGTAGCAGCTTCAACTTGCAACTTGCAACTGAAGACTGCATTGTAAAAAAACATAAATGACACAATAGTTCTCATAGTTAAGCATTCAAACTACTTAATTTCTTCTTCCTCCCATTAAAAAAAATATTCATCAAGCTGAACAGTTCATAACCCTGCAACTATAAAGTAGTAACTTCAGCTGATAAAGTGCTTGAAGCAGTAAAAAATGAAGACAGCTATCACATTTACTTACTTAATGAACGCATTTTTTTTAAGAAAAACTGAAGCGAAGTTTGGGGGGGTGCATTATGCAGGGTAAATTTTAGGAAAGCTTTTTCGGTATGAGCAAACAATGCCGTAATGCAAAAAAAGTCAGTTTCGCTGCAACAGAGAAGCAATGAATGCGATAGCAACAAATTGGAATGTTATACGAAGTAAGGCTAGCAGCTCCCTCCTTTAGGAAATTCGGCCGCTGCCGTGAGCAAAGTGATCTTCGTGCTGTCTATGGCTTCAATGCAAACATTGCAATGAGAGCAGAACACATACGAAGCTATGAGCCATCTGCTGATCGCTCTTGAAGATACGGGATACGGCGCACACAACTGGCGGGCAACCACGCCCGATCGGTCAAAGGGTGCGTTTACTGCCGGAGCCGTGCAGCCCCCACCTGCGGCTCCTATCTCCATGTGCCTTTCGCACGACAAAAGATGGCTGTTTCCTCTCTGCTTGAGCAGCGATCGTTGGCAGCCCTCGCACACTTTCGCTCTCACACATAAAACATGACACGCGGGCCGACGTTATTGATTTGGATTTTATACATAACATTACGGCGAAGCCAATGACCACGCTGACGGCAAAAATGCATCTCGAGTGGCCATACAATTGCTAACACAATACAAAAAAAAAGAAGAGTGCTAGGAGGACAAGAAGCCCCATAGCTGCTGCTCCTTTTGCCATGACGTCAGCCGGATCGAGTGAAGTGCTGAAAGCTATAGCGCAGCTGTTCACGGGACTGCAGGGGATAAAAGTTGGGGGTACGCATATGGCGCGGGAGTAAAGAAAATTCAAATCTTGATGACTAAATTTGGGGGTGCATTCAAAGTGGGTTCATTACGCATCTGAAATATGGTATTTACAGTTTGCTTGAAATCCTTACCTCAACTTCAAAAATTTGAGAAATATCTTATTCACAAAATGCTTGCATAACTTATAGTTACTTAGAATGTGAAGCCAAGCAAAGTGTAGGGGGCGTTTTAATTTAGGTGTAGTACTTATGAGATGAAAATAAGTTTAAGTGGCTGAACAAAACAACTTGCCACCGGTGGCGACCAAGTGCACAATTTATGCATTATATGTTCCAGTTGTGCTTCAGCAGTCGCTGTAACCTCGCCCACATTCCTGGTTATATTTACGCATCTGTAACCAAGCGGTCACACGTATGTCAGTGCCTGGTATGTTCACTTGAGCATGCGGGAAGAACACATGAACAAAAGGTGCAGCACACACAGCCTTCATTGAATGTGAATTAGCAAACAAACACTATTACGCAAAATAAAAAAAGAGATTAGAGCACACTTATGTAACCGATAATGCATTCTCTGTGACTAAGCTCAGTCCTTCACACCGCGTCGATAAACGTCTGGGTGTAGCAGGTTTGCAGGTTGTAGCTGTGGCACTTATAGTACTAATGATTTACACATCATCGCCACATGGTCTGTGGTCCATTGTTGTCACCCGGTCGTGGTTGATCGTCACTGGTGTCCAGCGTCACCGGTGCCCTGGCTGTTGTGGCAAGGCACATTTGCTTGGGTGCTGTCCCACTCCGACAGTGCAATACTTGTATGCTGGCTAGTGCTGCTGGCGCGCACCAACCCAACTCAGATCCGTGGATAAAATGGAAACTGGCGACAGCCAGCCTTTACACATCCACAATGAGCAGCGTGGACACTGACATGTCCCGGCGGGTAGACTTGAGCCAGCGGTAGTTCTGGAACTGGTTTCATCGGCGGTTCGGTTTCGGTTTTGCCAGTAAAGTTGGTTAAGCTTCATTGCTCCGCAAAAATTACCAGAGATCACTGTTCAGAAATCTGAAAGCTGCAATGGGCTCTTTTGGGAAGAACTTCAATTCTCCCACTTACACCCGATCACCCGTCTCCTCTATAAAAAAAGTTATTTTAATTTATATAATTAGTGCTGTAAATAATGTCTCTAGTCATCTTCTGATGTCTGCTGCCATAGAAAAAGTAATTATGAAGGCAGCGAGCAAATGTCGCATTTCCCTTATTTTTGCAGATTTTCAGACACATTTCTTGAGACGCCTTGTAGAGCTTGTGTTTCAAGATGACCTCACAAAAATATTTCTTAACTAGATACTAATCGTTTATATGCCATTGCTTAAAAGAAACTTCCTTTTTGAAGAGAATTTGAACAAATGACATTACGGTGCAGAGTACTGTAGTTTAATGTGTTTACACAGCCTTCCACCCCATTTCAAGTTAGAGGCAGGTGAAAATTGTACCTAGAGCAGCACGATGATGACCCCGCATGCAGTTTGAAATTCAGTACCTGCTACCAGTTCTCTTGTGAAATGAACTACTTACTACAATGTTCCTGTGATCCATTATCGGTTATAACAATTAAATCTGGCTTCTGGGTGTCACCACGGAAAGGAAAAAGAATGCCTGATATAGTGAAAAAAAAAAAAAAAGGAAGAAAAGCAGACAATGCGAGCCACCACACATTGAGTACGACGCATGCTACACTTTCTTCAGTTGAGCCAGTTTTCCAGCCTTCTTTGCACCACCAACCTCATGCCACTGTCTCCCGTCTTCCTTCCACCCCTCTAAACCAAGTGGATTGCGCATTCTATGTGTTGGGCGGAGCAATGTGGCGCCTGCGACTCGTATAAACAAAACCGAGCTGCGGGCGAATGTCGGGGGTCGGCACGTATATCAGCTGGCTTCGGTGGTGTTTTCCTGGAAGCGCGCCTTCGGAAACGCGTGGTGGTGTTGGCCGGAACATCTCCGTCAGCGCCTTGTACAACTGTGCGGTGGGCGCAAGCCATTGCGGGGGACTCGGGCAGCGACGGCAGCGAGCGTCTGCTCAACGGGCTCTGGGCTCACGACAAGTGCTCGTCACGGACTGCGACTCTGCCGAGCTAAATGACCCGACAACTATGGTGTTGAGATCTCGATGGCTGGAGGCACCCGAGCACCGTGCTCGAACCGTGGGAACGTGACCTTCGCTCGAGAGTACCGTGCATGAACTTGTGAAGACCCCGTGCAGCAGTGTTTTAAGAGACCTGAAGGGAGGGTCCGGGGAGAGATGGATTTCGGAACGCGCCGAGTGGGCATCAGAATAATCGAACTGCATTTTACCCAGTCTAGGTCTCCTCTCATCAGCAACATATGAGAGCCGGCTTTCTCGCTTCACACCGGAGAAAGGGTCAACACGAACTTCACTCTATGTTTCGCGTGAAAATTCCTGTAGTGCCTCGTGAGCCATAAGCTGTGGGTGCAAGTGTGCACTGGGAAGGATGCTGGTGATGCGTCCTTTCCAGTGGTCTTACTACACAGGAAGGGAAGTAAGTGTATTCTACCGCAGGTTCGAAGGCTGCAGGGGTGAGTGAGATAGCAGTGGATTTTTGAAAGGTCGCACCTCACTGCTTGCTGCATGCAATGGGAGTGTCAGGTGTTGGCTTCAAGAGTCAATGAAATGCAGTAGGTAAAGCTGTGAGTCCAGTGGTGCACATGAAGTGATGGCCATGTTTTGGGTTAAACAAGCTAATCCACAAATCTACAGTCAAAAAAAAAGGGGGGGGGGGCTACTGGCTGCATTGCCATTATAGTAACAGCAGCTCTGCCACGCCGCCTCCGTTCCTACTTTTTTTGTTTTTTCTGTGCAACAAAATGATTACAGTTATCGGCTTAGTAATGGAATTTTCATGGCACTTGAATATTGTTATATGTGGGTTCGATTCTACTAGCTTTTACTGCCGTTCACTGTAGATATACATAGCTTTTAATTTACTTAAGTTTACTCATTTAAAGTTTTTGTGTGGTTGTGCACTATGTAGTTTCTTCTTTCTCCTGATTTTTATTGTGTTTTTGTCTTTTTTTACAATCATTGTGGCAGGCATAGGACTTGCAAAGACATTCCGAATCACCATGCGCAAAGTGAGCGCAGCAGTGGACTCCCATGGTCGGTGCATAAGCATGCAGGAGAATGAAGAATTGGACAAAATAGCTGATCTGTTTCGGGTTTCTAGCTCATTCATGGATGACTTCGTCACAACACTCTACCCCCCTATTACTGCAACAGCTGTCCAAGAAAATGTAAGTAGTATATATAGAAGTGGAAGTGTCTGTTCCAAAGTGTCTCTACAAACTATTTATAGGCCTTGTGATGATTTCTTTCATGGCCAAGGGAACACACAGGTCAATCACTCACATGAGGCAGGTTTACTACGATTACATTATTGTGCTTGAACATTCTTTTTTTGCTTATGAAAAGGCCAAAGCATAACTTGTATGAGAAAATAGCATCTAAGGCTGTCACAGTGGCTGGAGGTCACTGCTACACTACAAATGTATACACTGTCATGCTTCTGCGTCTGTCCTCTGATGCACTAATGCCATTCACACCACAACTTGTACACGTAGAAGCAGCCTGCCTGCAGTAAATAGCACATACATTTTAAACCTTGATATAACAGTCGGCAAAATCGGCGAGTATTTATTTACTTCTATCAGGGGTTCACTATATTGAAATTCGGCTGTTTATGTTAAGTGTAGTCACCAACAGGTTCCTTTTTACATGGATGGTGCCGCAAAGTATGTCGGTATAATAGGACATAAAAATGGAGTTGGGCAGAAAGTTAAGTAAAAGATTGAAAGATAAAATAATAATCTAAGCCCTGCCTTCAGCACCAATCTACCACAGGCCTGTATAATAGGAGAGTAAAAAAAATAATTTACATAACACAAAGAAAAATAAGTTTTGTTAAACCTGAGAGCCAGCGACCACATTTATGCCCATTTATGGTTTCATGCCATGCCAATCATGCCCTCTTCACAGGGACATTGTGGCATCCATAACGTGGAAATGAAATGCAGGTGCAATGCACTGTGGTTATCACTGTAAGCAAAGCAGTAGCACCTATTCTGCCACCACAACTTGCCATCAGAACCTTGGGTATTGCCCAGAGTAGCACAGCACTGGATACTTTGTTTACCAAGCTGAGGTGCTCCACGCCGCCCAATAAATGTGCAACTTGAAAACCCATCCTATGCCACGAAAACAAAAGAGCTTTGTTTTAAAATTGCATGAAAACAAGGCCACAACTTGAATTATGTCACCTTTGTTCACGGTGGCCACATTTTCTATTTTATGACATCGGCCATGCATGCTATGACCGATTAATTGAGCTAAATCTGGTACGACCAGGGTGCCAGAACGAAATGTTTTTTGTTTCGTTTTTAGCTTCGTTCCACCGCAAGAAGTTCCATTCCATTTCTGTTCTGGAACGAAAAAAAAAAAATGTTCCCTAATGGTTCGTAACGGTTTTTATTTCTGTGGAAATTTTTGAAGTTAAAGTAACAATTAAAAAATTCATAGTTCCACTGCAAGGGCGAAGCAGTGAATTTGAGAGCAACAAATTATTATGTCATACGAAGTATAAGGCTGGCAGCTAACTCTTTTACATCCAGTCTCTCGTAACTCTACAAAACGCAGCTGTAAGAGAATATGGCCGCTCCAGGAAGGGAAGCCGATTTCACACAGTCTCTTCGCGTTGAGAGCGCAGCACGAAGAAGATACAAGCCGTCCGCTGATGCTTGCCGAGATAGCGCGCGTGCCAGCGATCGCGACCGCGCCCTTTTGTTCAAAGCTCACAGTTGCTGCTCATACAACATGCACGCTGTAATTGTTCTCCTTCTTCTCGCGTTCCGACGAAAGCGCTGGAAGCTAAGCAGGGAGGGATGGCACGGAGGAAGGAAGTTACATCACGCGTGCGTCATGACCTTGAGCACTTTTTCTTTTTTTTTTCTTTGAATGTGCGGCTAACCTTCAGTGAGACCACAAGCGAGCGCGCGGGCCCACGATGCTGAAATCAGCTAGTGGCCGTGAATTTGGGTTTGTGACGCGTTCATATGAGTATATGGCATCATTTGTAGAGAGAAGATTGAGGGAGCGATTTTTAGCCGACTTTGAGAATTGATTGTAAATTCGAGGCTGTGTGCTGTGCTATAATGTCTAACTCATGTGCTCTCAGGGGCCTTGACTACCGATCGGCAGCGTTTTTTGATCATGCTGAAAAAGTGTTGCAGGGCCCCTTTAAGAACATGGGACAGGGGTAAAACACACTCTTCCCACGTTCTTAAGAGGAGCACAAGTAACTGTACCACGAACTCCTACCAGCTAGCACAAACCAGTACCCTTCTAAGTTATGGTATTTAATTTTCTCAAAAGTGAATACGAATTTTCTTAGCAGGCTCAATGCTTTGTGTGAAGGGAGTGATCATGACCTCAGAAGTAGCTGTCATCGAGTGTACCTCTGATATGCAAGACTGCTGTTCTGATAAGAAAAATAAAAAAGAAAGACTTCAGCGCCGAGAATGCCCACTCTACGCTGACCTCTGTGACAAGTGCACGAAAGTCCATTTGCGTTAACATAAATTTACATCACTGGTTGTCACCCTTTTTGTTAGTCGCAAAATTTCAACACATCGTTACTTTGGAATCCCTGCTTGAGATATGCGCTAATGCTGTCCCCTAAGAGATGCATTATTGCTCACGTTGCATGACCTCGGTTGTTACGGAACGCCAAGCTTTCCCTTAACTGAAAAACGATAAAAAGTATTTCGGTTTCACTACAGAACGAAATAATAGATAGTGTTTCGGTCAAGTTTTCGTTTCGGTTTAAAATATTGTTTTTTGTTTTTTTTTTTTCGTTTGTGGTTTGTCGTTTCGTTCCGTTCTGACACACTGGGTACCACATCACAAATTTTGGTTATCCCTATGCATCAGTTCAACACAACTCTTTTAAGGCATTTTTATCACGTAATACCTGCATAAATTTATGGTATTGGTAGTAGTGCAGTGTGTAACTGCAACACGAGTCCAGAATAGCTTTTTTTATTTGCAGGATGATGGAGAGTGAGCTATGCAATAACCCAGAAGAAGCAGCGTCATTTTTCTTTCTTTCACTGACCAATATCGCTTGCAGGATACTTACTAGCCTCGTCAGGGACATTGGTTTCCTGCAAGGCACACACGCCGTGGAAGATGAAACTGTGCCATATAAAGTGCACCATACGATGTGCCAGGAGGGTGCCAGCATGTTCTTTCTCTCGTTCCCTCTTCGGAGGCAAGGAGGAGGGAGAGCATTTGGACCCAGCCTTGACTCCTAGCTACTGCCAGAAAGATGCTGCTCTGTTTAATAGATGCTCCCTGTCGTATGGCATGCGATTTGAAATAGGCATTTGCAAAAATCATATTTTACTCAACGATTTGACCACTGGCACCAGAAGAAATCCCGAATTATTGCCTCTATCTTCCTTTGCGGCAGCACAGTGAAACTTTGTTATGCAGTTAAACTTCAGTATAATAAAGTCGGCAAATTGGTAATTCACTTCATTATATTGAAATTTGGCCTTTCATGCAAATTTGTAATTACCGACGGATTCTTTCATACGTAGAGCGTGCTGCAAAAGCGCCTATACAATACTGCAGTGTGGAAAGGAAAACTAATTTCAGTAACATAAAAAAAAAAAGTTGAACCTGAGATCCAGCATTCCCAGCAGCCTTGCGTCACGTGTAAAGTCGAAATAAGCGCAAGCCGAAAGCACAGTGAAGCTGAGGCTGCTAGAGTGACCAAGTTAAGCTATAGCACAAATTATGTCACTCTGTGGCTTGCTTCAAAACCTTGGGTGTTGCCCGGAGTGGTACGATGCTGATGTTATCACGTTCACCGAACTTAACCACTTGCTCTCCAGTCAGTCTTATGAACACAGAACATTGTCGGATGCTGAAAAAGCAAAGGAACTTTGGTCTAAAACTGTATGAAAACCAGGTGACTACCTCAATTATGGTACCTTTGTTCTTGGTGGCCATGTTTTCTGTTTTGCAGCATCGTGTGTGCGCGTTATTTCCAAATAATCAAGCAAAGCCCTGTACAGTATCGTGAATTCAGGTCACTGCTATGCATTGTTTCAGCAAAAGGGGCCCTGCAACACTTTTTTAAGTAACCATGAAATGACCTTACTATCAGAGTTTATTGCCTCACGAATCGACTGCCGCAAAAATTTTTTTAATCCATCAAATACAAGCGGAGTTACAGGGATTTGTCTAGGCTTGTGCGAATATTTGAGCAGTTTGAATATTCGAATGAATATTACACTATTCAAATTCGCTTCAAAATGAATTTAAATTATTCTAAATTTCGAAGTATTCGAAATGAACGAATAGTAGACACATAAAAAGCCCCTGTAAAGGTGGTTTCACTGCAGTGGAGGGGTGCTATAGCGTGAATACACCTATGCGGGGGAAGTCCGCACTGCCGCGCAGCCCCACTTCAAGGTTGAATGAACAAATTACCTTCACATCGATTCATCATGTTTTAAGTTTAAAAGCTCGTTATATCGGCCTATATGCCCTAAGTACAGTGAATTTTAAAACGTAACGTATTTTACAGGTTATCACTTGCATTCTGCCGAAAGTCAAATTCTGCTACTATTCAAAGTTGCTTCCACTTTCCTTTGAACCAAAAAGAATGACATCTGCAGTGCCTTGTTTCAATTTTAAAAAATATTGTGCAGGTTAGTTGGGTCATGAAAGATATGCTAATTTCTTTTTTAATAATATGCGATATATACTACTCGAATTCGATTCGAAATTATTCGACCAAATCACTATTCGCTTCGAACCTAAAATTTACTATTCGCACATGCCTAGGTTTGTCATCTCTCCTTTCGACCCAGAGAGCGTGCTGAAAGCTACACAGGGTAGGAAGGGGGGGGGGTGAAAGGGAGCACTTTCTTTTCTTGTTTCCTTTGAACTTATGCACGGCTAACGTACTCTAAACATTACACCCGGCTCACTTGCCCACGCCGCGACGTGCCGCGGCGCAGGCATGTCCTACACACCAGGGTAACTATGCAGCTCATGATGTTCAAATCAGCCAATGTTCCGGTCTTTTGAGTATGTGATGCAGTTGATTTGGGTATATGGCGTCATTTGTCGAGAGACGAGCAAGCAATTTCTAGCTGACTTCGAAGTTCAATTGCAAATTCTCTGCCGCGTGCTGCACTATGATGTTTAGCTCACATGCTCACAGGAGCCTCGACTACCGATTGGCAGCATTTTCTGACCATGTTGAAAAAGTGTTGCAGGGCCCCTTCAAGTCAGTTTTTAAGGGACGCTAAAGTGAAACAATAAATTAGTTTAGAGTGATAAACCATACTCTGAAAACTAGAGTGTCATTAATTTCACCACCGCAAGTTTACTAATAGATGAGAAAATCAATGCCAAAAGTTCACTTTTAAACTTCCTGCTGAAATCTCCGGTGGTGACGTCACAGATTTCAAAGTGCTTTTCATATTTTGGCCACATTGGTTCAACAAAATTTTCTGAAACTTGCTATGTTAAGTCTCTGGCTCCCTCAGCAGACAATGTGCTTCATTTTTACTGATTAGCAACTACATATGCTCTAGTAGATGCCATCAAAATCTGACACCATGGCGACTGATGCGGGAACTTCAAGGTGGCGTTGCCATCCCCATTTTCTTTTTGCGCATTTTCTCGCTTACCAAGCGTCTTGTGGCAGCAAGCATGGCGTTTTTGTATCATGAAAGAGTAATTTTCTAATATGAGAAATATCATTCTTCCCATTAGTGTCCCTTAAGTCAGCAAAATCCCAGCTTGACATTGACTCACTTGCAAATGCTCTACATACCATAACTTTTGTTCAGTTGTGTTTAGACCATCCATTCTTGTTTTATTGCATAGAGTTCTCACTTGAGATTATTGTGATAAGCCGATTTACTTTGCAACTCTCTCAGTTTAGGAAAAATCTTGCTCCCAGAAAGTTACATAAAATGATATTTTGGAAACTACATATTGTACATCAACAAAAAAAATAATCCACGCAGAATCTCCTTTGGAAGTTTTCATGTGATGTGCAAGTCCAGAGGCTTATTGTAGGTGGCAGCCTTCCTTAGACCGTTGTTCTCAGACAGTGTTGGCATGGCGTCTTTCATCTTCTTACTAGCATTTGTCAGCATCTAGAACGGCCCATGGTAGGCACATCCCATGACCACTGAAATGCTTGTTTAGCATGAAATTTTCGCAAGATCGCAATTTTTCTGATGTGTACAGTGTACAATACTCCATGCCAGCTTTACATGTTGTCCTGCAGAGGGCTTTTATTCAGCTACCACAAAATTCAATGAAGCCTTCATAGAAAGTGTTCTTTTACATTTGTTTTGCACCGCCGGTACAATGCATTCATATGGTGCAGATATATGCACATTATGCAAGCATGGCTGCGTAGCCCAGTGGTTAAGGCTTTTGCCTTCAGAGCGTAGAGGCCTCGGTTCAAATCCAGCACTGCCAAGAAAATTGATGTTGTTTTATACATTATTTCTTTATAATGATAATTGCCTTGCGTGACAGAGGGACAGACAGACAGACAGTTTTCTCATCAAATCAGCATAGAAATGCTTATGCATTTAAATATAATGGTTTATTTGAAATCAACACACAAATACTATACATAGGTTATCAAGATTCATCAAGAATAAAAATAAATTTTAAAAAAGCAGTGTCCTCCCTTAAATTATTTAGGCATTTTCCTTTTTCTTTTTGTCACTAGTATCTGTAGAATGTAGGCAATTAAGAAAATACATTGATTCGAGTAAGAAACTTAGTTTTGATATATGTTTACCTTCTTTTATTTGATTTTTTTTTCTGGCCGATCTATGCCCGTTTGATGTCTATTCCTTTTTTTTTTTTTTCCAGGGTGCTACACTGAAGGCACATGTACTGAATATGCTGAACACAACAAAGTAAGTTTATTCTATTATTAGGACATTATAGACAGGCAGCTTAATGCAACTTTTTTTTTAGAATTGTTTCTTCTAAAGCTGTGCTTGGCACACACAGCAAAGGAAGATAGCAGTTACTAGTATTCTTGTGAGAAAAAAACAATGAAGCGCTGGATCTCACTTTTTAACTTTTAGGTTCATGCTGCAGTAGAAATGTTCCGAGTGGGGTAGCATGTATCTAGCATTATCAGTGGATATATGGGTCTCCTTTTTATGCTGAAAAACAGTTTCCATACTGATATTTCATTCTTGAATAAAGTATTTTGTGTACGGTTGCTGACCGATTTTTCGGACCCTTGGGGGCTGAGATAGCGTCCCGAAAATTGGGCAGTCTGAAAAAATGAATTCACGCAAAAAAAAAGTCACTTTATTTATCAAGGTCAATCTGTTTCTGCGGGGTGCTACATTGCCATACCAACAGGTCAGCTTGCATGTCAGCGAGGGTGGCGTTCTCGCTGTAAACAGCAAAAAGCACCATGAGGGCTCACATTAGTTGAGAACTAGTTGGCAGCACAGTCACTGGCACCTCATTGTCAGAGCCCGAGTCATCATCTCCCAGCACCTCACGAACTACCGTATATTGCCGATTATAAGTCGACCCCCCAACTTGCAATCTCTTCTAAGGGAAAAAATAAAAAAGTTGACTCCGAACACAGCCTCATGCTGCGACAGTGATTCCACTCCTGCGCCAACTGCGCCAAAGTGCGCCAGATTGTATTTACTGCGCCATCCTGATAATATCGACGAAATTTGCGCCAAACTGCGCCAAAGTCTCAGGTTTGGGGGCGTCTATCACCGGCAGTCGCACCGCCGGTGCGTCAGAGCATGTGCAGCTCGATCTTGGGGCTGCCAATAAAGTCGCAATCATGGACCAAGAATTATTCCGCTGAATAAATAGCGCTCGCGCGTGCGTTCCGAGTAAGCCACGATGCCATGCACGGTGCCGACGCAGCTTCTGTTCTGCAAGTCGGCTCGACAGCAAAACGCGCTCTCTGCAGAGGCTCGTGACGTCTAGGCCTATCAGTAGCGAGAAAGTGCGACGGCGATTCATCGGCGGACGTCGTCTGTTCCAGAAACGCTGCTGATAGCTCGTTTCAAGCGTCGCATGGCACGTAAGGAAAGCAGTGTTCAGTAATAACTACATGAGTGCCGCTGAAATGTCTGTCACTTGTTTCCGGACATCGCGGAATGAAATCTGGGATCGCTCGCAGTAGATATATGGGACAATATCGAATTTACCTTGCTGCGCGTTTATGGAAGAGCACGCGAACGGTGGAAACGCGTTGACACTTTTCCTCAGATATACTTTATCCATGGATCTTTATCCAGAACAGCTTTTTCGTAATTCCTTCCGCCAGCACGCGTCCGAGTTTGTAATCACTCTGCGGTAAATGCCCCCTAAAAGCCCCTGCCCTTTCGAGCTCACGTGCTAGGGTTCCAATTCGAATTTTTTGCTTGCTTTTTTAAAAATGTGACGTCATTAGTAAAATCATATCTCCTGGTCGGAGCAGCCGCAAATGTGCAGCTGTCAGTAGTGGGCCCATCGCTGACGGCCCACAGTGAAGTGGCTACGCCATGTTACACGTCCGCCCCTCGCTTTCGGGGGTCAATAGCTAACGGTTAAAAAAAAACTCTGTTTCGCTTCAGAGCGAAGCAATGAATGCGATACCAAAAAATTGTATTGTGAAACGAAGTAAGGCTAGCAGCTAACTCTTTTGGATCCGATCTCGCGAACTCTGGTTTAACCGAATATGGCCCCTCCAGGAACCGAAGCGTTTTCTTGCTCTGAGTTCTCTAAACGAGAAGTAAGCGTTGAGAGCACAGCAAGTTTACTAGCCGTCCCCTGATGCCTCGAGATAGCGCGCGCGCAAGCGACTGCGCCCTTCGAACCATGCCCCCCCCCTTCCGCTCCCCTGGCGTCTCTTCACGCTCCTTACGAAAGACGGGCGGGGCGTTTCCTCTCTGATGAGCAATCGACGGCAGGCCCGCACGCGGGAAGATGTTATCTCATGCGCTGTCCGTGCGGCGGAGACAGACGGCCGGCTAGTTTAATCTCCGCTTCAGCCGCGTTCGTCGCCAGCGCTCGCGAGCTTTTACCCGCGGCTAGAATACGCGTGGTGATGTTATTAATTTGGACTTTATACGGAAAATTACGGCAACGGCAACGGCAAAAATCCGCCGAGAGTGTCCATATAATTGCTATCGCAAGGGTCAATGTATGGGGCAGATTTTGCGCCCCCCCCCCCCCCCCTTAGGTGATTGGGGGGGGCCGCCCCCCCCCCCGCCCCCCCCTGCCCCCACTGTGCGCACGCCTATGCTCCTGAGTTGATTTTTTCCATGAGATTTGCAATGAATCGAAATATTTCTAGCCTTCATAAGAGCCCCATAATAATACTCAGGTGCTTGAATGTTAATGCAATATGCTTCTGTATTGCACTCCAGGATGTAAAATCGCTGCTCCAAAGTGCTCCCAGATGCAAAATTATCTGCTCCAAAGTGCTCCAAGATGAAAATATTGCTGCTCCAAAGTGCTCCAAAACGGAAATTTTGCTGCTCCAAAAATTGCTCCAAATCAGAAGTCCTCGGTAGCATCACTGCTGCGACAATAGCCCACCAATAAGTTTTTCAGAAGAGGGAGTGATGCAAAAAAACATTTGCCCGTGAAACATTGCTTACGACTCGTCATCGCTTGAGAGAAGGACGCAGTCACGGTCATTACCATTGTGTGAGCCACTGCTGCTGCTCGTTGTCGGAACGGGTGCCAGTGGTCGTCAACCCAATCTCGAACCGCCTCCTCAACGGCAGGTATCGTCCAGACTTCGGTCCGCGAAAGGAACGGCGTGTAGCAGCGCACGCGAAGATCTTGGTCCTTTGTTTTCTCCATTCCCTCACTCACTTTTCCGGCACATCAAACTTGCGCCCTGCTTCAACGTTACTTGCCGACTCTGCGTAGAGGATCGCTTGCCTCTTGAAAGCAGCGCTGTACTGTTGCCAGCGTAGCGGTGGCATCTTGGCGTCCGTTTGGGAGCGTTGCAAATCGTGCACACCACTGCTCGCAAGCGAAGCGAAATGCAGAAATGGCGAACAGGCGTGAGTGCAAAAAGACACGAAGACGCCTTGTGGGCGCATGTGACTGGTCATGTGGTTTAGTTCCCCGCGAAGTGTTGCCAGCCCACATGGACGCCGATGGTTTGTCAACGAATCGTTTCTATTGTATGAAAACAAAACTGCAGGGTGCATCGTAAGGTAAATTCCTCTTTATTCATAGAGCATTGTTCGCCCTCTATCAAAGGTTTGAAATGCTGCTTCGAGACCATGTTTCCCAAGCAGTTTGCATTAATGCCGCGTGGCGGTGATTTTTAAACGCGCTCCGTAGTTTCGCCTCACGTGGTTTCGCTATAGTTTCACGATCGTCGTGGCAGATCGCAAAAATGTCCGGCTCCGAAAGCGGTGCGCGCGTGTTGGGAGATAGCTGTTGCCGCGACTCCGCTGCCTCTGCGGCTGATGTTATCGATGCGTCGAATAGCAGGAAATCCGAGGACGACGACCTGTCCTCGGACCCCACAGATAAGTCGACTTTACGATTCCGCATATAGGGCGACTCCGATTATAGGTCGACCCCTGAACTTTGGAAGGTCATTTTATGAAAAAAAACGTCGACTTATAATCGGCAATATACAATATTTCGTCGTTGGTACGTTCAGCACAGAGCTCGATCTCGCTGTCAGCATTAGCGAACTGCTAACGGTTGTTGAAGTGGCGATGAAAAGAGCACGACCGACCACATGCGACACCGTAGGCGACTGATTAGATTAACTGACGATACGCATGCAACATGTGTTCGAGGCTGCAGAAAAACAAAATGCGAGTGATGTTTCTGTTTTTGGTGGTTTTTGATAGGTTTTGACTCGCAATCGAAAGAAAAAGTCCGGAAAATTGAACGAGTAGGGCTTCAAACATCCAAAATTTTGGTTGGGGTTATACATTGACTCTATGGAGCGCGTGACAGCGCCATGGCAGAGTTCGGATGTTCAGGCAGGTCCAAAAATTAGGGCGTCCGAAAAATCGGTCGGTGACTGCAATTAGCAATTAAGTAGCCTTGGCCAGACGTTGCAGGATATTGCATCATGTGGAAATGGAATGGGAGCAGCACCACCTAACTTTAGCATCATTTTGGTTTTCACCGAGCTGTAGTCTTTGTTAACGCCAACTACAACAGGCTTTCATTATTTAGGGCATCTTGACCTACTTTGGTTTACAGTGGGGGACATTCATTCCATTTAACAATTGCCATTTTCGCCATAGATGCTGATTTCATTCTT
Organism: Rhipicephalus sanguineus; assembly: GCF_013339695.2. Lineage (NCBI taxonomy): Eukaryota > Metazoa > Arthropoda > Arachnida > Ixodida > Ixodidae > Rhipicephalus > Rhipicephalus sanguineus. Next base: position 193,717,870 of record NC_051176.1, read on the forward strand.
TCTAACCTGCTATTATTAACAGCATGAAGGGCATTTCTGGCGGAATGTCCGACCCCTCTAATGTGCTCCTGTGTGCTTGTAGGTGTGTATATACACATACAGACTAAAAATACTAGGAAGTGGAGGGGTGGGGTGGTAAACCTTCCAAATTTCCCCAGGCTACACCTATAATCAACATCTACTGTGATGTGGAGGAAATCTGCAGTGCCTTGCAAAGTAAAACCCAGCGTCAGTGTGATTTTCAGCTTAGCAATTGTATTAATGGCTTTTTCAAGGCTCAAAGCCTCGGAGGTCATTGGCGTGGCATGATTTAAGGGGTCACCAAAAGTTACTGCAATTTATTATTGCACACTTGTTCTTCGTGATGACTGGGCACAGTTCTCACCTTTTGATTTAGGCAATCAAATATTTTACGAGAAACTGCATTTGCATTTATACAAACTACCATTGTAGTGCATTCTGAGCAAACAAATTTGACTTCTTACACAAGATGTAACACCACACTGCTGCTTTGTGAATATGACATTTGTAAAACTCCTTTAGCAGGTAACAAATGCATGTACCAAATAAAGCAAGGGCTGACTTCTGGCCTGGTTGGTACAACATATCCTCATGCCTGTGTGTGTCCCCCTTCGTCTTGTCCAGTGCTGGGCAGTATCGAAGATACGTGTATCTTAGATACCATCTTAGATACTCTCCGGGTATCTTGCACCTGTATCCCAATACATCTCGCAAGACGAGTATCTGTATTTCCAATTCATTCAATAACGCATCGCGTATCTTAAGATACAAGATACGACACCACCGTGTGAAGCTAAGAACGTTGGCTGAACTCCGCTTCTCAGTCTGATACTGCTGCCACTAAGCCACCTGAATAAAACTAATACCCTTGTCACACGGGCAGTCTAACCGCAGTTAAGTACGACGGCCGTTACGTCTAACGGCTGTTGTACCTTGTCACACGACAACCCTAACCGCAGTTAATCCGCTAACGACCGTTTTCGTAAACGGAGGTAGGCAACCCCTGTTAGCGCCGTAAACTGACAACATGGCGGCCCCCATGTCGGACGCGAGCGGCTTGGCTCCCAGCGAAATACCGAGCCAAAAGCGTGTCAACTGGACCGTTGCGACGACAGAGGCGTTGAAACGCATTTGGGAAGATAAACTACCGTCTTTGAGGTGGAAGTTTGTCCGTGCTGCAAAAATCTCGTGTGCATTTCACGAGATTCATACACGGCTGCGTTCGTTCATTAAACAGTGCTTCACACTATTTGATAGACGCGCATCAAAACACGCTGCCGAAGCGTCGATAATCGAGCGTGAAGCCCTATACAAGGCGGTGTTACAGCGGTGTTGCACGAACGCAGCCATGTATCAACTAAAGAACGCTTGGAAGCGCTGAAAACGTGTGACAGCGCCTCTGTCTGGTTTACGGTAACTGTGGTTAAATCCGCTAACTGCAGTTGGGTATAACAGCGGTTAAGCTTACCCGTGTGACAAGGGTATAAGAGATACGACATTCTCTTAGTTTTCCACCAGAGTCCTCCACAGAGGCCAGGCGATGAGGTCTGCATGCCCTATTGGTGGAAAAGAGTCACGTGGTGGCGCTCGCGCCATCTCGACAAAAACAAGCGTGCGAACGTCTCTGCTTCTACCTTTTGTTTTCTCGATAATTTCTTTCTTTTTAGTGGTGTCGGTGCCATGACACTTGCTCATAGCCATTGTACTGTGCTGCATACTCCAATGCATGTGGCATCTTTCGCGCAAATTCTGATGCCACTAAAGTGTTGCTAAGGAAGTTTCTCTTGCGTGGTGCTTCATTAGGAATTCTGAAGGATGCAAGAGTGGGGTTGCTTTGCGTCTCAAGTCTTTTACACATCAGCGATTTAGAAGATCTCGTGGATTTAAGTTTGTATTACATACAATGAGATTGACATATGCGGACAAGATTCTAACAACTATTACCACCGGTGCCGATGCTAGATGCGGTAGAACAAGCATTTACGTAACTGAAGATATCTTCGTGTACTGTATCATTGTTCTTCCTGCTAATTTATTCAAGATCTTTTAATTATAATTTGAATACAGTCGAACACGGATATATCGAACCCACATATATCGAATTTTCGGCTATATCAAACACGTAAATTATCCCCTTGAAAATCCTTTGTGAACGTATAGAAATTCGCACGTCTATATCGAACGGTATTTTTACCCGCCATCAGATATATCGAATGCTGCACGAGCCGGAAGGCGCGCTTCGGCACTCGCTGAGCCCCGCGACCTTCACGGCACCGCGCCTCAGCCGACACCCGAAACGCTCGAAAAACATGAGGGCGAGAGGCTCGGACTGTACTCCTGCTGGGCGCGTTTTCCAACTTGTGGAATGGCTTTTTCTTTTCTTTTTTTTCTCTCTCTTTCTCCTACACTCTCCGCGTTACCGTCGGCTTGGAGAGCAGGAATGAAGGAGCCGGCGGCCTCCTCCTTTCGCCTTTTCTTTCTTTTTTGTTGCTGTTTTGCGAGTTTTGATCAGCCAACCACAGCCCGCCCCTTTCGTATTTGCTCAGCCAACCACAGCTCGCGCCTTTCGTACATCGCTGCTGCCCTCACAGGTAGCCCGGGCGCTCGGGTAGCCATCGCCGCCATTGCGACTGATCGCGAGCGCTTTGTTGGCAGAGTTCACTTCTGTGAGTTGTCGCATACCACCGCATTCCTCTTTGCGTGCATGCTGCCCTGCGAGTTCAAAAACATCGAGGTGAAGTTTCTGCTGGCCAACACGACAGCGAAGCTGCAACTGCTCGACCAGGGCATCATCAAGTCCTTCAAGGTGGGCTGAAGGTTGACCTGCTTGGTGCCATTCAAATGGTGACGGGCGCCTGGCGAGACGTGAAGACTGACACAGTGGCCAACTGCTTCCGGAAGGCAGGCTTCGTGACAGCGGAACTTGTGGAAACCAGTGAAGACGGCGACGACAAGAGCATAGACAACGCATTTCACGAGTTGTCGTCCCTCTTCCCGGCTGCCGTTCCACCCGAAGTGTCTGCGGACAATTTCGAAGAAGCGGACTGCCATGTTCAGGTTGTTGCGAGCCTCGCTGACGAGGTCATTGTAGCTGCGGTCGCAGGGACCCAGGATGCCCAGGCCGACAGCTCAAGTGGCGACGAAGATAGTCTGGACGAGGCGGCGGCTACACGCGCGTACTCCGTCGCTGAAGTGGCGGCAGCGTTCGGATCGGTTCGCCGTTTTTGCGGCAACATGGAGTGAACCGGGCTGTCGCACCTGGACAGCCTCGATAAGATCGAGGCCAACCTCTTCAACTTCATTTCGAAGACGAAGAAGCAGGCCAAGATAAGCGATTTTTTTTCGCGCAAATAAAACATTATGTTGCATCGTATGTGTGGAATTAGTTGTCATTCTTGAATGTGCCAATTGTAGGTGATCGTCCGCCACCGGTAAGGTCTCGGGGCCTGTATTTTTTTACATCGAATTTCTCATATATCGAACTAATTCACGATCCCCCTCGACTTCGATATATCCGTGTCCGGCTGTATTAGCATAAGTGCTTTCATTGCTGTCCTCAGTTTGCATCCCATGTGATACCTGGGCCTCTGTATAGTTTTTGCCCTTCGTTTACTGCATTACATCTTTATGCTTTTTGTAACCTGATGCTAAAATACGTTCTATTCTTCACTCATTTTTTAATCGTCTGCATCATTCCTACTTCTTATATATCTGCATTCCATTTCAGTTTACTGTTATGTCAAGGCAACGTTCAGGACAATGGTAAAATAATCTGGGCGTGCCTAGGGTATACAATAACTAAAATTCTGATTACAACTTAGTCTGCTTAGAACTTAGTAAAATAGCGAAATTCAGTTTGCATTATACTAATGGAAATATAAGAAAACATCTTGAAGATTTTAGGAAGGGCATTAGAGAAACATTATAATACCAAGTACTCTGTTTTTCTCATCAGAGTCCCTATGAGCCATTTTAACGCAACAGCATTAAATAGCTCGTTTCGCAGAAATTCCGGTGTTGGCATTGTTGATTGTGAGAAAAAAACCTGTGTTGTCTGTAAACAACAATTTGAAATAGATCCAATAAATAAATAATAAAAATCATAGGTTCGAATGGGAATGGAATCGAACCCAGGACTTCTGCGTGGTAAGCAAGTGTTGTACAACATGACACGACATGACAAGAACTTTATTTAGGTCATAAAGATCTCACGCCCGGGGGGACCTGGGGAGACTCCTCGCACTACATGACATTCGTATAGGGTTTCTCCCGAAACAGTTTCGAGCACTGGCGTGACTTTGTTTCACAACAGGTAAAGGTGTTAGCCATGCCAGGGCTCCAAACTGTTTCGGGAAAAACCCTATACGAATGTCATGTAGTGCGGGGAGTCTCCTTAAAGGGACACTAAAGAGAAAAGAGATTTTTCTCGTATTAGTAAATTAATCTGAGAATACAAAAATCACCACGCTTACCGCAAGAAGACGTTTGGTCAGCGAGAAAATGCGCAAAAATGAAATGTGGGTGGTGACGTCATACATTTTGACAGCATCTACGAGGGCCTACGTCGTTCCTAATTGGTAAAAATGAAGTGTATTGTCTTCTGAGGGGGCGGTCAGAGACCTAACATACAAAGTTTCAGGAAGTTGCGTTGGGCCAATGTCGTCAAAATACAAAAAAATACACTTTGAAATCCTTAACATCACGCGCAGAGATTTTGGCACGAGATTTAAAAGTGAGACATTGACCTTGATTTCCTCCTGTATTATTACAGCTATGATGGTGAAATTAACAACACTAGAGTTTTCAGAGTAAAATTTATCAATCTAAGCCGATTCATTCTTTCACTTTAGTGTCCCTTTAAAGGGACACTAAAGAGCAAAAAGATTTTTCTCGCATTAGTAAAGTAGTCTTCCACGATACCAAAAACACCACGCTTGCTGCGAGAAGACTCTTAATAAGCGAGAAAACGCGCAAAAAGAAAATACAGGTGGCGACGCCACCTTGGAATTTCCGCACCATTTGCCGTGACATCACATATTTTTGACGGCGCCTGCTTGGGCCTACGTAGTTCCTAATAGGTTACATCGAAGTACATTGTCCTCTGAGGGGGCCAGAGACTTGACATAACGAGTTTGTGGAAATTTCGTCGAGCCAGTGGCACCAAAATACGTTAAATGCTCTTTGAAATCTCTTATGTCACGAATTACAAAGTTCGGCACGAAATTTAAAAATGAAACTTTGAACTTGGTTTTCTCCTCTAACAATCAACATATGGTGGTGAAATAAACTACACAAAAGTTCTCCGAGCACACTTTATCAATCTAAACCAATTCATTGTTTCTCTTTAGTGTCCCTTTAACGCATGTAATGTTGCATGGCAGAAGCGTAGAATCACACCAGGCGCCAGAACATGTGAATTGCGCAATGAGTGGTTCATTTTAAGGCCTACCATTTACAAAGTGCATGGGCATAATTAATCATCATTTTCAGCAACAGCATCAACCAAGTGTGGAGCTGCGCGGGTGTGCGTTCAAGCCTTACAGACTAGTAGTCGGTACTTCGCGAAATTCACAGAGGGAAGAATTATGGCATAGTGGGCCCTTGGCAACTGTACTCACAGTGGACTTTCTAGGATAGTCTGAAATCGTCAATGTTACGCGCACAGACATTCCTTTTCTTGCGGCACAGTGTCCACCGAGAAGCAAAGCCAGGCTAGCAATTGAGAAGGTGATGCGAACTGGGCCTGATTACACCATCGCCAGGGATGCAACAGCTGCGCCAATTGCGCCAATTTGATACAATTCCTTATCTTTGCGCCAAGCTGAGCCACAACCGTGAAATTGGTTAAAATTGCGCCACGCTGCGCCAAAATGCCCGACCAGCTTAAAATTTTCTCAGTTGCATAAATTTGAGCAAGAAATGGAGGCCGCGTTGGTCATCTGCAGTGTGGGCATCGTCATCCTATACAGACGCGCAGACCCTAACCCTAACCCCTCGCGAAAGCAAAAAAAAAGGTCAGTTTCACCGCAAGGACGAAGCAATGAATACGATAGCAACAAATTGTAATGTTGTACGAAGTGAGGCTGGCAGCAAACTCTTTTGTATCCGATCTCGCGTAACTCTACAAAACGTTGGTGTAAGAGAATACGGCCGCTCCAGGGAAAGGTGCTCTTTCTGCACAGTGTCTTCGCATTGAGAGCGCAGCACGTAGCAGGATATACGAGCCGCCCTCTGATGGCTGCCGAGAGAGCCCGCGCGCCAGCGATCACGACCGCGGCCTTACAATAAAAGTTCAAAGTTGCTACTCGAGCAACAGCCCACCCACCCCCGCCCCCTCTCACGTCTTTTCATGCTCGTTCCAAGACGGGCGGGGCGTTTCCTCTATGCTTTGATGGCAGGCTTCCCAAGCGGCGTGGTGTTATCGCATGTGCCCTCCGAGCAACAGAGATGGGCTGGCTCGTTTCATATCTGCTTCAGCCGCGTTCGTCGCCCGCATTCGCGCGCTTTTAACTGCGGTAGAACATGCTATGCACAGGGATATTATGACGTCTTGGTTGACGCAACGTTTATTCAGCTCAAGTCCTTGGAAGAGAATGGGCCGAGCGCGCACACACTCGATGATGATGACAATGACACACGGTGACGATGAGGACAGAGAGACAAACGGATGATGATGATTATGATAATGCAAAGATGAGAAGCACATAACTAGTGCCCACACTAAGTTATCAATTTGGACTTTATATGGGAGATGACAACAAAAACTCGTTGAGAGTGTCCATATAGTTGCTATCGCAATAGAAAAGGACAGTAGTTCTCAAATGTCCTGATGCTTGTTTTATTGCGTGCAGAACGCTTTTTAAGCCACTTTGCCGCAGTACACTGGTGTCCTGCGGAAAAGCATACCGAGATTTAGAAGGGGCTATTAGTACTAGCTGTGAGGGACACAGCACATTTTGTTCCTTAATCACTCATTCGTGCACGCGCCGTGTAATTACGAGTACTAGTATCATCACTGACATCTAAAAAATTATTGGCAATTATTTGGAGTTGCTGTGTATGGCATTTCTGTGGCCTTGAGAAACAGTAGACAAAAGCGTTTGCCAGTTTTCTTTTTTCGCTACCCCCACTTGCTCCTGCTTTACGAATCTCCCAAATTTCCAGGTTGCCAGGTTTGCAGGTCCACATTAGCATTTCCAGTGCCTGTCGAATTATTTGACAGGTCCTGCAAATGCTAATGTGGACTTAGTCATTGTTCGCACTGTGGGGTGGCTCATCACACTTCTTTTATTGAAAGAGCAGTGTTTACGTGCACTGTGCACGAATTAGCTGACAATAATATTATCTGGGGTTTAACGTCCCAAAACCACGATATGATTATGAGAGACGCCGTAGTGGAGGGCTCCGGAAATTTCGACCTCCTGGGGTTCTTTAACGTGCACCTAAATCTAAGTACACGGGCCTCGAACATTTTCGCCTCCATCGAAAATGCAGCCGCCGCGGCCGGGATTCGATCCCGCGACCTTCGGGTCAGCAGTCGAGCGCCATAACCACTAGACCACCGTGGCGGGGCGAATTAGCTGATGTTGAATGGTTTTTACATATTTTTGTTTTCTTTTCTAAAAATAAGCCTTCTTTGTTATACTGCTCCAAATTTGGGATTTCGGGCTAAAAAATTCAGTTTGTTTTTTCGTAACCTGCTCCAAATTTGGATTTTTGTGCTCCAAAAGCAACATTTTGCTGCTCCAAAAATTGCTCCAAATCCTATTTTGGCTGTTGCATCCCTGCATCGCGTTCTACTCTTGAAATCTAAGCTCAAGCGTCCTCCAGTTTTTATGCCTATTTTCCGTAGGCACTGAGTTTTCTACTGTGTGACCTTAACATCTAAGTTGACGATGCATCATGCTCAATTTTCATTCACTGTGACTTTTTTATACGGAACCACCTTGCTATTTTACTTAGATATATTCGTTTCCCTTTCTTAGGTCACCTTAAAGTTTTCTTACTGTTACAAATCACCAGGTAATCGGAGCTACAGTCGAACACGGATATATCGAACTCGAAGGGGATCGCGAATTAGTTCGATATATGAAAAATTCTATGTAAAAAAATACAGGCCCAGAGACCTTACCAGTGGCGGATGATCAGCTACAATCGGCGCATTCAAGAATGACAACTAATTCCACACACACGATGCAACAGAATGTTTTATTTGCGCGGAAAAAAATCACTTATCTTCGCCTGCTTCTTCGAAATGAGTCTTCGAAATGAAGTTAAAGACGCTGGCCTCGATCTTATCGAGGCTGTCCAGGTGCGAGAGCCCGGTTCACTCCATGTCGCCGCAAAAACGGCGAACCGATCCGAACGCTGCCACCACTTCAGCGGCGCTTCAGCGTCACTTCAGCGGTGGAGTACGCGCGTGTAGCCGCCACCTCGTCCAGACGATCTTCATTGCCACTTGAGCTGTCGGCCTGGGCATCCTGGGTCCCTGCGACCGCAGCTACAATGTCCTCGTCAGCGAAGCTCGCAACAGCCTGAACATTGCAGTCTGCTTCCTCAAGGTCGTCCGCAGACACTTCGGGTGGAACGGCAGCCGGGAAGAGGGACGACAACTCGTGAAATGCGTCGTCTATGTGCTTGTCGTCGCCGTCTCCACTGATTTCCGCAAGTTCCACCGTCACAAAGCCTGCCTTCCGGAAGCAGTTGGCCACTGTGTCCATCTTCACGTCTCGCCAGGGGCCCGTCGCCATTTGAATGGCACCAAGCAGGTCAACCTTGAAGAACTTGATGATGCCCTGGTCGAGCAGTTGCAGCTTCGCTATCGTGTTGGCCAGCAGAAACTTCAGCTCAATGTTTTTGAGCTCGCAGGGGAGCATGCACGCAAAAGAGGAATGCGGTGGTATGCGACAACTCACGGAAGTGAACTCTGCCAACAAAGCGCTCGCGATCAGTCGCGATGGCGGCGATGGCTACCCGGGCTACCTGCGAGGGCAGCAGCAATGTATGAAAGGCGCGAGCTGTGGTTGTCTGAGCAAATACGAAAGAGGCGGGCTGTGGTTGGTTGATCAAAACTCACAAAACAGCAAAAAAAAAAAGGCGAAAGGAGGAGGCCGCCGCCTCCTTCGTTCCTGCTCTCCAAGCCGACGGTAACGCGGAGAGCGTAGGAGAAAGAGAGAGAAAAAAAGAAAAAAAAGGCCGTTCCACAAGTTGGAGAACGCGCCCAGCAGGGGTACAGTCCAAGCCGTCTCGCCCTCACGTTTTTCGAGCATTTCGGGTGTCGGCTGAGGTGCGGTGCCGCGAAGGTTTAGGGGCTCAGCGAGTGCCAAAGCGCGCCTTCCAGCTCGCGCAGCGTTCGATATATCCAATGGCGGGTAAAAGTACCGTTCGATATAGACGTGCGAATTTCTATACTTTTACAAAGGATTTTCAAGGGGATAATTTACGAGTTCGATATAGCCGAAAATTCTACATATGTGGGTTCGATATATCCGTGTTCGACTGTATAAGTGGCAGTAGTGTGAGTAGCAGTGGTATGTTACAATGCTTTGTGTCACTACAATACGTCCGAGACATTTCTCGGCATCACAAGTTCTCTCGGAGAAGAAATGTTAAAATATTTGTTGCTTACGAACGATTTACACCAGCAGATAAGTAGAATATTAAAAGTCATTGCAGCTTTATGTCCTCGATGTGTACACGATGTGTCAAAAAAAAAAAAAAAAAAAAAAGAAGAAGATATCGCTGCCACCGTTGTTGCTGATGCACACCTGTCGGGTGATCTGGTATTGCGAAAATGCTAATGCCTTTATGGAGAAGGCAAGACTGCGCAGTGGTATTTTCGCCATCGTGCGAAGGCGCCTTATTGACGTTCTTGTAAGTAGATGGCAACCCGCTCGCTGGTCGTCAAGTAGAGCAGCAAGACCCATCAATTACAAAAGTGACGAGCAAAAACCACTGACAGCACAGCGTTTAACCCTTTGAGGGTCAAAGATGTACATGTACGTCGTCCATTACAGCCACAAGGCGGTCAAAGACGTACATGTATGTCATGCCTGTATGTTTAAAATGCACGCCTTTCTCTTGCTAGGCATGTGCTGCCACACAGCGGGAATACGTAGAATTTTTTCCTTGCACCGATATCTCTCCATTTTTTTATGCTTTACTACAGCGATACGCCGGCTAGTTTCAGTTTTGTTCTTCGGCCAGTTCCCACTTGTTGCGCCTGTAAAACTGATGGCTTTCTGGTTTAGAGTCTCTAAAAGGGTGACCATTTTCTTACTCTCTCATTTATTGCTCCCCAGGGTGTGATTATACCTGTTTCCATGCAGGCGCTGACCGACACAAACGATGCCGCTGTAATTGCATTTCCTGTTTCAGGAACTCAAAAAAACTGCTTCCATCTCGTTGGCGATAAGACGAAGGATTATTGTAGGTTTCGGACTTGTTTGCGCTTTCCGGACGTGCTCACTACACGGTTTTCTTGAGTGCGCTCACGCATAGGTCGGCAAACTCCCACATGAGTCGACTCGCTCAGACTCAGATCGAGCCATGAGTCTGAGTGAGTTTTGGTGAGTAATATTTTGGTGAGCTTGAGTCCGAGCGAGTCCAGTTGAGAAAAGTTTTGTTGAGTCCGAGTCCGAGTGAGTCCTGTTGAGGAAAATTTTGGCGAGTCTGAGTGAGCCCTAAGCATAAAATATATTTCTTGAGTGAGTCTTCACAGTGAGTGAGCTCCACACTTTTTTGCCGACCTATGCGCTCACCCACGCAGTTTGCTTTCGCTATGCAAGTGTGCGCCGGTTTCTCTGCCGCAAGTGAGTCTAGCAGCGATTCAAAGGAATTGCCGCTCGACTGGCGAATCAGAATCTGATTCAGTAAATGTCAGCCCGTCATACGAGGAGTTACTTAAGAGTTAAGACTCTGATGTTGATGAGTGAGCGACATCTCATAAGCGTGCGCAGCAAGATGATGCTGACTGGATCAAAAGTAGCTCTTCTCCCTCTGCATTTCCACTTAACGCCACTTCGTGCACTTATTTTTGTATGTCTGTGAACTACACAGACGTTTATTTCAACGCATAACTTTTTAACCGTCATATAGGTTTTTTTTTAGGATTTATCTTGCTGTTACTCATGAATAAACCATGTGTATGTAACAATCCAAATGATTTTTTTGTCACTTTACGGTCACCACAAAAAAATTTTAGACAAGTTATTCGAAGGTCGCAGGTTCGGTCCCTGCCAGCGGCAAGTTATCTTTTCGTCCACTTTACTTTCTTCACATTTATATCCCAATTATTACAAATAACATCCCCTATACTTTCCTTGGCATTATTGTCTGTTAGTTCTCATTAATATTGTGTCTAACAAAAAACGAGCCCTTAAAAGGTCACCTTCTTTCCTTCATTCATAGCGAGGGTCTCGTTCTGGCAGACTTGATGCCTTCAGGTAGTATGCGAGGGCTTATTGGTCAGCTGCCAGCTCGTAAAAAATATTGCGTGCTACGTGACGCCAAAAGGAAGAAAAAGAGAGTGCCACACTCGCCGCCATGGCTGCGATCGGCGCCGACTAACACTCCTAGGTTTAAATGCACATATAGTATACCCTATAAAGTGGACGGGGGGATGACAGCCGCCATAGCTCAGTGGTAGAGCATCGGACGCGTTATTCGAAGGTCGCAGGTTCGGTCCCTGCAAGTTATCTTTTCGTCCACTTTACATTCTTCACATTTATAGCCCAATTATTACAAATAACATCCCCTATACTTTCCTTGGCGTCATTGTCTGTTAGTTCTCATTAATATTGTGTCTAACATGATCCTCTTGTAATCTGTTTCTACTTCCCTTGTCTACCATAGAACCAAAGTGCCAAAAATTACTTCTCCGGAGTGAAACGAGAACTGCACAGTTAACATGGACTGCAGCAATGGCTGAGGCTGGTTGCGTAAATATTGAATACTAGTGGTGGTCAAACCGCACCATTTTGCTACAGTGCCACTTGTCCACACTTTGCTGTGCCCATCCAAGTGCAACTTGTGCTAAAGTATTTTCGCATGCTTTCATGGCAGTGGAGCATTTTTAACCTAGAATGTTTTTGTCTGGCAACGACTACCATAACCACTTTTCGAGAGTGGAGTGGCTACCAGAAGTGTGGCAGAATCCCTCTGATTCTTTGCACCGTAATGTTTTTATTTAAGGCATTTGTTTAATGAAGGTAACACTTGTGATAATTCCTCATTGTTCTGCTTTCCCAATCTGCAAAATGGGCTATCAATATTATTGTCACTTCTCAGTGTTGCTACTCTGAAGATCCCTATTTTTTAAGAGATTGCTCAGGTTGAAAAATTCTGATTACATTGTAGCCATGGTCTTCTGGAGTTGACCACTGCAGGTGTAAGGACTTCCAGGGATGAACTTTTCATTGCACCATGAATGAAGAACTGGCTCATTAAAAAGTGTTTGTCAGTCCCTTTAAAATGAGGTAACAGCCACAGCTGCTTACTGTGTGCCAAAAAATCTAGAAGCCAACATGCTGAAACATATTTCATAACAACAATCACTTAGTGCCCACATAAGTTGCTTAGGTGCCATTTAACTGCAGCTTTGGCAATATTGCTTCTGTGGTGTATGCTACTCAATTATAACAAGCCAAAGTGAAATTCCGTTGAAGTTGGCCTTATATAGAAATTAGGCGTGTCAACCGAACAGTGAAGTGCATCAGTGTCCTCTCAACCATGTGCCAGAATTTCAGTTACTGAGCATTTAAAATTAGCAAACTGTGTTTTTTATTTGGGCAGTAGAAATGTGTGGTGCGATCATTAAACTTCTGAAAGGGAAATTTTATGTGCACCGGCTTCTAGCACAAAGCTACAAGGAAATCCATATGGATTTCCGAGAAAGTAAACTTCCTAGTTGACAAAATAATCGTCCTGGTCTAGGGATCAAACACAGGACCAATACCCGGCTTCGATCCTTGGACCAGTGTAAAATTTTCATCAGCTAGGAAGCTTTTGTTTCAGATAAATCTGTATGGATTTCCTTACAGATCTGTGCTACAAACAAATGGATGACAATTTTTCCTTTCATAACCCTTCCTCCACCTTGTGGAATACCGCAGAAATGATTAGTCATATTCATTAAACTTTATTGCTCAGTGGAGAAAAAATCTTTGCCTTTCATGTTTGCACTATTGTTGATTTTATCTTGTCTAATTTTAACTTGCAGGGATAGCCACTTCTACAATAGTGCTGAAGAAGACTGGGTCGAGTTTCTGGAGCATGCTACAGAGCACAACTACCAGAATCTGCTCTCACGTATTGATGATCTTTAAGTGTTGAAAGCGAGTCTTGCAATGAGTTTTGCAAGTTTTTCTTATTTTTGATATTGCAGCTGTTTATTGTGTAAATAAGGGCCAGAATGTTGTGCCTGGTTGTTGTGTAAATAAAGGCAAGACACCTTTATCAGGTGTGAAAACACCATTTCTGTGTCCTAGTGCCTGTGTGAAAGGGGCAGACATGTACTGCTCATTTATAATTCACAATTTATTATGCCACAGCAGTTTGCAAAAGCTGTGAAACATAGTGTGCGTGCGGGAGCGTAAGCTTTGCCATTTTAAAATTCCTCTTAGTTCAGCTACTAAATTTCACGAGTTGATGCCATAAGCTGTATCTTCATTGGAACTGCCAGAGGATTCATCGGTGGCAAACGTTTTGTATGCATCCTCAGCACTCCAAATGACATTCTCTGTACTGTTGAGTGTGCTGGATACACAAGATTTTTAAAATGCAATCTGTATATTCTGCATTGCTGTGATCTTCCATGCATCCTTAATTCTCTTAGCAGTGGCTTCTTGTGGCATCCTCTTGGCATTGTCCCTCGCAAGGCAATCTTTGAAGACCTAGCGACATGGTTCTGAAACAGCTTTTTGACAGCAACATCCAATGGTCACAGCTGCAGTGACATACCACAAGGAAAGATGTTCTTGTCGGCATGTGCCTACTGAAAGGCCTCTCGACTCCCAGGCAAATGTGCTCATTGCTTTTTCTAGCTTTATTCACGAGTATAGGTCAAGATAGCGGTCACTTTGAATAAAATTTCAAAAAGAAAGGTTTACTTATATTTAAATAAATACAGTATTTATTTTACGTATGTCCTCGCGCCCAATACAACGCTGTGCTATGCTGGCCTGACTGGATAGTCGGGTGGTTAGGACGCTCACCTCCGTATCGGGGGAACGCTGGTTCAAATCCCGCCTCGCCAATAAGTAATTATTTTCACCAAAAATTTCTCTCTCTCTCTCAATGTATTTCTCGCTTTCCTTCTCTCTGTACTCGTTCTCTCGCCCATCACCGCTATTGCATCCCACGCCAGAGAAATCGGCGAATGTGTTCTGGAGCGAAGCAGAAGATGAAGAGGACGAAGAGAGCGTGCGTACGGGTTCATATAATGTTCTCTCTACGACACATGGCAAACCTCGACCATGACAGCTCTGCTGTAAAAAACGGGTTTAATTGTAAGCTCATTCCTGTATTTGCACTAAAGTGGCTAGATCAAAATGCTTTATTTACTATCTTTTTGTACTTCTCGTAAAGCTTTGCGAGTGGCAGAAGAGAGATAACGCTTATCACAATTTGTTACTGGGCCACTTCAGTGGTTCATACCCTGGGAGACAAAGCACAAAACCACACGAAGAAATGACCAGACAGAAAAAGAAGATAAATTTGCAACTACGCCTATTCAGGAAACACTGGCACATTTCTAGAACGTAAGTGCCGGTGTATGCTGAGATGATTGCGTACCAATATCCAAGACAAACATTGGCGTGCGCAGGGTTCCCTTTCAGGGGGGGGGGGTAGGGGAGAAGGTTCATCGCAGCGCCCCCCCCCCCCTAATAAGTCAAAGTATTCTCGGATTGCATTGTCTCCGGCGCAGGCGCGCACAGCACGCTGACCCCTCCAGTGGCAAAAACAAGTTTGTAGCGGCACGGCTTCGCGTCTCCCATCCGTCCTGCCTACTGTAAAGCCCCTTGATCTTGGGAAAGTACCGCCATTCATTGTACTCGCCGTCGCCGCGCGCGTCCTCCCTCCTAGAGTTACTGTATATGCTACCTTTAGGTAGCATAGGTAGTATATGCTACCTACCAACTGCCGTGTAGAGTTACTGTATATATACAGCAACTCTACTGCCGTGTACTGCCGTGGTAGCGTCAGCGCGACCTGGAGGGCGCATCGGGCGCATCGCGGCCGGGAAAAAGAAGGCAAGTTTGATGACGTTTTCCCGACGACGGAGCCACCTGACGGGCGCTTTCGCGCGCCGCAGCCAATCAGCATCGTGCGCCGGCGCGGCGAAGGGTGCGAGCCAAGAGGAGGTCGGCGGTGCGGGTGAGGATGTCGCGGCACAGATAAGAGAGTTTCGCTATTTTACATTCTGAAGGGGCTTCACTATAAGTAGAGGACTGCGAGAAACCGGAGAAGGCGAGACGGCGCAGCGCCTTCACGCCGTAGAAAACGGCTAAACATTCAGGAGCGTTTCCCCAATCGGGGAAATGGGCGCAAGCGAAGCTTCTCGTGGGCGTGCCTGGCGGGGGGGTACTGCTTTTCTTTCTTTCTTTGTAGGTAGCGGCTGTGCCCGGAACTAGAGTGTACTAGCACTAGTACACTCTACTGGAACGCTGTTTTCGGGCTGAATCGGCATGGCGTATTGCATGTTCTTTCCAGCATTCGCCAGCCTGTAAAACGGCCCAACGAAAGGACCAAGACGCAGTCATGGAAACGCGGGTTAGGAAGTCAATTTTCTCGAAGTGGGAATTTTCCTGGAATGTGCAATTCCTGATATCGAACTTACACGTTGTCCAGCAGATCGCTTTTGGTCCGCCAACACGAAATATTTCAATGAAGCGCCGCCCATAGCAAGTGTACTGCTTCCCAGTTGTGTTTTGCATCGCCGATAGAACGCATTCGTTTGCTTCAGAATTCGCACTGGACAAGCACGGACGCGTGGCCTTGTGGTCAAGGCCCTCGCTTTGGGACCGGGGGACCCGGGTTTCAAACCTCAGCTCCGGAAAGAAAATTTATTTTGTTTGCTTTATTATTTCTTTGGTGCGCGCCAGCTGCGGGTGAGGAGCAGTGTTGCCGTTGGTGGCTATTTTGCGCCAGATTGGCTACATTACGAACCTGTCTGGCGACAAAAATTTCAGGTTGGCTCCATGGCTACTTTGAGCTTCCAATCTGGCGCATTTACTAGCCATTTTTCGTATTATTCGTAGAGTCTTTTTTCTAGAAGCCAAATCCAGAAACCGAAACTGGGTTAAATTTCACGGGATTTTAAATTGCGTTTAACTGTCTTTCACTTTTTAACAGTTATAACTAATCAAAGTGGGGCAATTCCTTATTGCAACGTGAACTCAAAAAGGCATTTTCCAATCGAAAATGAGCCAAATCCTGCATTTGTTTCAATCAAATTGGGCGAGATTGATTAAACCAGCGCTGCGTCATCAATAGTTACGAAAACAACCAACACGGCCACATCCAATCTGTTTAATTTGCGTCTTAGTTGCTTTTCTATCGTGCTTTCGTTCCACAATTAGTTTTTCTTGGGCGAGTTGGTACTTACTAAAGGACATGATGCTCTATAGGGCAAAACTCGAATATAAGGAGTAAGAGGCCGACTTTCGTACTTCTTTCTGCATTTTAGGGCAGTGTCTCCTTCCACCGGGTGGAAGGAGACGTTAGGTGGGCAAAGCGTTCGGTTCACCCATATAGCCGCTTAAAACCGGCTTGACTTGGCTTGAAGTGTATAAGTAGGTGGCGGCAGAGTAGCGTTCAGGCCCGTTTGTGTGGCTTGCGTGGTTGCGTGGTGAGTGTTGGCAGAGGAGGCGCACTACTGTACTGATGTTGATATTGAGCGTGAACTGTGTGCATTAACGAGAACTGTGTGTGTTGTAGAAGTCGTAGCAAATCGTTGCCGCTTTTGTTGCGATGTCCTCCGGTTCAGTGGACCACTGCCAAATCTATAAGCAATGATAACGAGCTGTACGAGCATGAGATAAAGGCCATGTGTTACGTGATTTGTGAAATGTGTCTGTTTGACGCACAGCTTGTACTGTGGCGTACGTGTATGTGTGGTAAGTGCGTGCTCTGCGTGGCCCGTTTGTGTGGCTTGCGTGGTGGGTGCTGGCAGGGGAGGCACGGCACTACGCACTACTGTACTGGTGTTGATATTGAGCGTGAACTGTGCGCATTAACGAGAACCACCTCTGACCGTAGGGACGTGATCGCGTTGTGTATGTTGTAGAAGTCGTAGCAAGTCGTTGCCGCTTTCGTTCCTGCGATGTCCCCCTTGTTCAGTGGACCATTGCCAAATCTATCAGATATGATAACGAGCTGTACGAGTATGAGATAAAGGCCATGAGTTACGTGATTTGTGAATGTCTGTCTGACTCACAGCTTGTACTGTGGCGTACGTGTATGTGTGGTAAGTGCGTGCTTTGCGTGGATCGATCGCTTACAGTTGGAAAGTCATTTGGGCGAAGTGTACTTGAACCATCACTTTTATTTAACGGTGCGGCTAGGGTTACGTCCAGACGTAACTGTAGCCGTCGCAATCGTTACGCCCAGACCAGGGGCGTAGCCAGAAATTTTTTTCGGGGGGGGGGGGGGTTCAACCATACTTTATGTATGTTCGTGCGTGCGTTTGTATGTGTGCGTGTATATATACGCATGCAAAATTGAAAAATTTCGGGGGGGTTTGAACCCCCCCCCTTGGCTACGCCCCTGGCCCAGACGTAACTGTCCACGGGCTCCACGGTGCAATTCTGCCTCCGTGGTTACGCGTCCTATGCGCAGACTAAAACAACACCTTGCTGTTTGCAATCTACTGTCCCTGAGAATATTTGACGTAAGTTAAGGGGTATTCAGACGGAGGAGAAATGCTCGGGGGGTAAAGGCGGAGCCTAGTGACGTCAACTCGCGAGGAGAAGTCGCCACAAATGCCCCCCACTCACACGGTCGGGGCGAACGGAGGGGGAGACCAGTGTTACCAGACTACTATTGTGGCCTGTACCGCCCGTTTCACCAGCTGCCGACGACGATGACCC
Source organism: Rhipicephalus sanguineus (assembly GCF_013339695.2). Taxonomy (NCBI): domain Eukaryota; kingdom Metazoa; phylum Arthropoda; class Arachnida; order Ixodida; family Ixodidae; genus Rhipicephalus; species Rhipicephalus sanguineus. The sequence goes on from NC_051176.1 coordinate 193,735,980, forward strand.
CAGCTACAGATGACCCCAACTGCAGACTGGACACCCACTGCCGCTCTCTGCAGGAGCAAGTGCAACAATGTGGCCAAACAAGAGCCAGAAATTCCGCCACATCCCCCACCGCCGGGGGATTGTTTGTCCTTTCGGGGAAAACGTCCCCGTCTCCTCCAAGGAGGCGCGGGGGGGTCACGCCCACTCGCTAATCCGTGACGTCGTGGTCACGTGATCCGCAACCCCCCCGTCTCCCCCGAGCATTCCTCCCCCGTCTGAATACCCCTTTAGGGGTGGTCACCTTGTGGTCGGTGTGAAAGGTTAGACGTTTACACCTATCCACTGTAACTGTAACGTTCAGCACGGCCTCTCGCTGAATTAAGCGGCCATACATTCAGTATCTATCACTGTCGTATCACCGATTTACCAGCATCACTTATGTATTGAGACGTGCGTGGTTTGTTTTGCCGGACTGTTTCGCGTATCAGCAGCTCTGTTGTTGAGACAGACCAGCTGACGCACTTTAGGAAGACGTTAATTTCGGCCTCCGCCAGAGCCACGCTGCCTTCAGCCATCGTCTCGGGTGCTGCCTTTTCCTTAGCTTCGTTGAGGCGGTCAGCCTCAGTTTGGGGCAATCACGGTTAGTGAAATAAAAGTGAAATAACTGCAGGTCTCCATCGAACTTGATGTAAGTACTATTTGCGTGCCCGTGTTGATGTATCACACGTCCACTAGGGTTACGTCCATACAATAACAATCGGTACAGCTGCCCCGCGTGTGTACACATAAATGTCGTCTTTAGAAAACCTCCTTCCGTCCAGTTATGTTGGTGCAGCCTTACTAGGCCTACTCGCAACACATTGATGTGAGGTTGGGCTCACCGTCGCGGCGTTAGCAGTGTAGTATGGATGGGCGGTCGGCGCAGGGGCGGATCCAGGTGGCAACTTTGGGGGGGGCGGTTCCTTCATCTGACCGGGGGGGGGGGGGGGTAGGGTAGGGATGAGGAGAGACAGGCACTGCAGGCAGGCGGGGGGGAGGGCTGACACATGTTTTGGGGGGGGGGGGGCGATCGCCCCTACCGCCCCCCCTCTGGATGCGCCACTGGGTCGGCGGCACATATCCAATTAAGTGTTGCACATATCCAAGAAAGCGCGTTGAGTACAGCCCAATGGTGGTATATACGCCCTCCATTGCCACATTAATGCACGAAGCCGTCCTAACGTTCCTATTACGTGTGTGAGAAGTGCAATCCGCCAATCAATGGGGTACTGGCCTTCGGCGACAGTCGTGTTTTCCACAGTGCTCGATGGTTTTTTTTTTCTTGCTTTATTTGTACGTGCTTATATAGGTTGTGTTCTGCCCATACTACAATATAAATGGTGTTGTGCGACTGAACCAATATACTTCTTGCTGTAGCGGCTACAAAAAAAAAAAGCCTGTATTTCTGTGTAATTATTAGTTGAAGTGGAACTCTGTGCACTCTGCTTTTCTGTTTGCATGAATCCGTGTACCTCTCTAGAAGTGCGTGACTTGAGGTCTTTTTTACTGCTAACCGGCCTTTGCAGACTATAGTTCATGCTTGGTATCACAAGGATTTCTAAATCGCCAACACTTCACGAGATTGCGAACAGTCATTTACGAAAAGTCCTTAAAACACAGTTCTCTCCCGACTGATTGGAAAATGGCATTGGTTCCACGCAACGTTATCAATAACTTCCGCCCCATTTCACTCACTTCTGTGTGCTGCAAAATTCTTGAACACGTTTTATATACCGCCATTGTTAAGCATATAGATAGTAATCCTTTATTGAACTCAAACCAGCACGGATTTTGACATGAACTATCGTGCGTCGCACAATTCTGGTAGAGTTCACACATGTTTTAGCAGCAGCACTGGACGATAACTCTTCGGTTGATTGTATTTTCCTCGACTTTCAGAAAGCGTTTGACACCGTTTCGCACTACTTATTACTGCAAAAACTGTCCAGCTTTGACATTAATCCCCAAGTTATTGCATGGGTTGCTGAATATTTACGTGAGAGGCTACAATGCGTAGTTGAAACGGCGAACAGTCTGCAATATACGTCAGGGGTGCCTCAGGGATCGGTTCTGGGACCCCTTCTTTTCTTACTTTATATCAATGAGATTAACGAAAACGTACAATATCTTATTAGGCTATTTGCAGACGACTGCATATTATACCGCAAAATTACCTCTGAAACCGACTGATCAGTGATCCAAAACGACTTATGTGCGATAAACGCATGGTGTGAGCGATGGGAAATGAAACTGAAGCTTAAAAAACGGTGTGCATGAAGTTCACCAGAAAAAAGAAAGTCCAGGTGAATTCGAATACACTATAAACTGCTCACCGGTAAAAATGGTGTGCGAATACAAATACCTAGGCGTTTACTTTTGCCCCTCTTTATCATGGAGTCCGCATGTGGATTATACTGTAGGTAAAGCTTGTCGGAGTTTGGGATTTTTGCGACGAAATACACGTGCATTTCCACAGCAAACCCAGGAGTTATTATATAAAACATACGTAAGATCACTGCTGGAATACGCGTGCTGCGTGTGGGACCCTTCAACAGCATCAAACAAAGAAAGATTAGAAAAAGTTCAGTCCATGGCGGCAAGATATGTGCTTAATATACCCATGTATGACAGACAGTTTAGTGCAACGGAATCTAAGGCGATATTAAAATGGAAGTCTCTGCAGCATGCGAAGAGCGTCATTTCGACTGAAGCTATTACACAGCATATATTATTTTCATACTCGAATTCCCCGTGACGTATACATTAACCGGCCTCACTACACATCAGCACGCAAAGATCACGAACACAAGATAAGAGAATATAAATGCAAATCATCGTCCTTCAGCAACTCTTTTTTTCCCAGAACTATCAGTCAGTGGAATCGATTTCCTTCCACAATTGTAGGAATTTCGTCTAATGACGCATTCTTTTCTGCAATAAAAATGATTGAATCTTTTGACCACTGAGCCTTAAAAGAAATCATGCGTACGCCTGGTAATCACCATGATCTATACTGTATCCCATTTGTAAACTGTGTTGTTTTCTTTTAGTGCTTCCTTTGCATCTTGTGCTGTACTATATATTTACCACTGCCGCGCTTTGTTGTAATTACTGTTCGCATTGCCATTAACTATTATCACTGTGCTTTCTGTTTATTTTAGATTGTTTTCCCAATGTATACGACATTTTTGATGCTATAGCTGTGTTCGACGCAGCTGTGTACGTTTGTGTCGGCGTAGAATAATCTACATTTTCATTTGCACCTGCAACTTTCATGTTTGTCCTTCTGTACACCCCCTCCCCCCCACTGTAATGCCTGTATGGGCGCTATGGGTATTAAATAAATAAGATAAAATAATAATTGTGTCTCAAAAATTCTGCATTCACACCTCCATACCGACACGTGCATGCACTCACTTAATAAAAATATAAAACAGCGCTTTTTTAAACACAAGACGAAGGAAAGAAGAGACGTATGTGTCCCTCCATTCCTTCGTCTTGTGTTTAAAAAAGCGCTGCTTTATATTTTTACCATGGAACCTCACCAACTCGCCCAATTTGCGTGTCTTCCTCACTTATTAGTCTGCATACAAGCCTTGGAAATTGAAATGCTTGTTTATATCGTGCAGACATACGTACAAGCATTTGATGCTGTGCTAACACAACGGAATAGGCTGCCCTCTGAGGACGCGTGCAGGACGTTCGCACACTAGCGAACACGGTGTGGCTAGCAGACGACGCATGGAGCCATAATCAGCTGCTAAAGTTACGTCCACCGTGTGATTCACAATGCGCACTTAAGTTTAATAATTATCTTGCCAGTCTCAGTGGTTGGCTCGTGTCACTGGGACGCTGTCGCTTCGCGGTGCGCCGTCGTCGCTCCACTGTTTTGCTCGAGTGGCTCGTGTCACTACAGCAAGAGTACGGAGCGCCAACGACGTGGGCTGGGGCGTCCACCGCTGCCACCAAGGCGATTTCCTTAAACAAAAAATATTACGGCGCCCGTGGAGCACTTAATAAAAAAAAAGAGAGAAGGACAACAGCGAGGTTCGAACCAATTCCTCGCAGATCTGAGTACGACACGTACTAGCCCGCTGCGCCACTATAGAGCCGATTGGTTCTTTTTTTTTTTTTTTCTTTATTGCGAGCCTATCGGTTCGGCGCGTCTAATCTCACGCTGGACGTAACTTTAAGACTTGTTATTCTTACGTCCAGACGTAACTGCAACGGCTCCTATAGTTACGTCTAGACGTAACGCTAGACACTCCGTTCTTCCTCTCCATCAAGAACCAATTATTACAGACATTCACAAATCGCATAACACATGGCCTTTATCTCACGCTCGTTATCGTTGCTTATAGATTTGGCGGCGGTCCACTGAACACGGGGACATCGCAGAAACAAAAGCGGCAACGACTTGCACATGAATAACTTTCTGCAACGCTCTACACAACGCGACCACGTCCCCACGGTTACACCACGGCCAGAGGCGGTTCGCGCGCACACAGTTCACGCTCAAAACCAACACCAGTAGTGCCTTCTCTGCCAACACCCACCACACCACGCAGAAATAAACGGCGGCCTGAACGCTACTCTACCGCCACCTACTTATACACTTCAAGCCAAGTCAAGCCGGTTTTAAGCGGCTATATGGGTGAACCGAACGCTTTACCCCACCTACCGTCTCCTGCCACCCGCGCGCACGAGACGCGGCCGCATTTTAGTGCTTCCTTTGCGCTGCTGCAACGCCTCTAGAGGAGGCGTTGGCTGCTGTTTCAAATCGGATATGCAGCGCCACTGCGGCGGCTGCTGGCAAAATGTCCCTGTTCCCTCCGTACCGCCGCTATAGTGCCTAGAATATATTCTAGGCACTATACCGCCGCGCTTGGCCGCAGCAGGTTGGCAATGACCCCCAGCAGCGCAAGCGTGTGTACGCGGCGAAAAAAGTCGATTTCTATCTGCTCTTGCGAGTTCGCATGTCATAAGAGCTACAAGAACACGGCCGGGAAACTGCCGAATGTGCAATTTTATCATTTTCCATGGAATTCGTACGAGGCTGATCGGCGAAAACGTTGGATCGCAGCCGTTCGGCGCGCCCGATAAGCAAACTGGTCCTGTCTTCGCACAGTTTTTTTCGATTTCTATTTAAGTCACTGGCTATTGACACCCTTCCTCGCCCTTACTCCCGTTTTTTTTTTTTTAATTTTGCATGTGTATGTATCATAGGTCGGCAAACTCACTCATGAGTCGATTGACTCAAACTCAGATCGGGTCGTGAGTCTGAGTCTGGGTGAGTAATATTTTGGTGAGTTTGAGTCCGAGTGAGTCCGGTTTGAAGAAAATTTTAGCGAGTCTGAGTCCGACTGAGTCCAGTTGGGAGAAATATTGGTGAGTCTGAGTTGCGCAATATATATTTCTTGAGTGAGCCCGGGTGAGCTCCACCTTTTGCTGCCGACTTATGGTCCTATCTACTCATCTTCAGCATTACTATCAGCCTCATATCGGCTTAAGTTCATACTCAAGTCTATTCACACATATCTCAACACACTAGGATTCACGTGCCACCTTAATATTTATTGATCAGAGGTATGAGGTAGAGGAAGGGGTGCTATGACCTCCCCCAGCAAACTCTTTAATGGGAAGCTCTTGATAAAAATATCTCTTGTGAGTTGCATATTTCATAAAAATGTCCTTACTGGATTGATATACGATAATGATGATATATGATAACGTATTTGAAGGTGCTAGATCGAAAGGCGTATCGTAGAGCACCGATTATGTGAGATATTGGCGTTAAAAAGGATTGACACTATTTAAAGCTAATTTTACGGCAACGGACTAATGATTCAACTCACTCAGGCTCACTCAGACTAAGGTGAAGCCATGAGTGAGCCCGGTTGAGAAAAAGTTGAGTGAGTCTGAGTCCGAGTGAGCCCTCAGAGCAAAATATATTTCTTGAGTGAGTCTGAGTGAGCTCCAATTTTTTTGCCGGCCTATGATAGGTATACACGCACACACTGAAACGCGCACGGACGAAGATACATAAAGTATGATTTAACCCCCACCGAAAAAAAAAGTTCTGGCTGCGCTACTGCCCCAGGTAATATTGACACATTGTTGGTTCCCTTGATCCTCTTATTTACTGTTCGCCCGAACGGAGATTTGTGGCAACGATTGCGGCGCAAGACACTCCTCTGCAGTGCCCAATTTGTCGGCTGTGCACGACTGTAGGACTGAGGGGCCTCAGGATCGGCTTCATGATCGCACGATCTAGACAAAAAACACAGTTGCACATGTTCAAAAATATAATTTAGCCAAGTGTTTGACGTACCAACAACGCTAGAAAACTAAAAGACGGGAACTTCATGCGGTCTATATCTTTTTATCGTTGCTAATATGTCATTTCAACTATCCCTGCTTTCTGCTAATGCGCGCCGGTCACAGGACAAGCGACGCGCGAGGTTGCCGATAAAAAGTATTCTCTATCGCACGCCAAGAAAAAAGTTTACTCGCTTCTAAACGCTCGTCGTACTCCACGCTTTTTATTTGTGCGACGCATTTACCGACGGCACTTGGAGCTCTTACCTCACGCAGTAAACGTGATTAGCGGCGTACAAGTCACCACGCCGAAGCGAACTACTTCGTTTGAAGTATTCCTGAACGTTTTCTATCCGTCCGTAGCCGCAAAAAAGCAAGCAGGGCTTGTTTTGCGTTCACATTTTCACGCATCGACGTTCGCCACACACAACTTCGAGGTACGCGCCAGGAGGAGAACAGGGACAAAATGCGCGAAGTGGCCGCATTGGCGCTGCGCACTCGGGAGAGCGGTGGCGCCATCAACTGAGCGCACGAGGACTATAGCTAGTATCATGTTCTTCTTTCGCTCCAAGACGGTATATTTGAAATAGAAGACAACTGAAATGAAGATATTGGGCACCGATCGATTCCTTGAAGACGAAGAAGTGATCCGAAATGGCGCGGCATAAAACTAGATAAGAAGATCAAGAGCTGAATCATTTTTTGATGGCCTTCAATCAGGCCCGTAGCCGGACCCCATTCTGATGGAGGGGAGTATCTTACCGAAAATTTATAATGCAAATATGTGTTTTTCAAAAATAGTCAAGGCCTTCAGCAAGTGCCCCCCGAAAAAAATTCCTGGCTACGGGCCTGCTTTCCAATGCCAAGGAAGAGAAAACGCTGCCGACAGTTCAGAATGGTGCGCCTTTTGCCTGGAAAGACCACTTGCTCTGCAAATCTAACCATCGCCATTACGTCCATGCAACAAAGGACGACACCGACAAAAGCACAAGGATGGTGTTAATTCGCTGCGATTTAGACTTCTTTTACAAGCTATACAATTCAAGCCCAAATGTAACACTCAAATCTATAAGAGTCAAATCCAAAGAGAGAGAGAGAGAGAGAAGGAATTTAGGAAAGGCAAGTACCGACGATAGTGGGCTATATAGATTTTAGCCGCAATATAGATTTGATGTACTTTGGTGACATGAGCACACTAGCAAAAAATTGTTGGAGCAGGCCGACCACAATATCAGTATAAAAAAACTACGTTTTTAGACTTGGCTCCCTTTAGAAAAACAAAAAAAACGCAAAAAAAAACAGCAAGCAAGTCTAATGAAGAATTATTGTTGGCAAAGCTTGTCTCTCGTGTTGGCCTATGCGCGCTCATGTCCTCCCCACGCCAGCGAGCTCTGTGCATCGAGACACCCAACGCGCGACGCGATTGCGAAGACGGAGTGACGAGGGCATGTAAGGAAACGTTTGGCTGTAGTACATGTACTGCTGACGCCAGAAGATTGCTAATACTGAAGGAGAGAGTGTGAAAGGCATATCCGCAACAAAATGACGCTGGACTGTTCATCTTTGATCAAATTTCGCTGCACCAATTTCGGTCTTACGACCAAGGAAAAACAGCGTCAAAGTTTAATGTTCTTTCTGAGTAATTGGCCAAAAATTATTTTGGCAAGAACTATATCTGTCGTAGACAAACTGTACGCAGGTGCACTGAAATTATAATAATTTACTAATTTATTTGCAACTTACCTGCGGGGGAAAATTTTGTGCTCGAGCGTTATTCTCCGTTTTCGGCCACTCAAAATCACATTATTTACTGTTGAATAATAATAACTCTATTCACCATACAGATAGATGGATGCAAAACTATTGAAAAGTCCTGAGGCACACGACTCGGCGCGCAGCGGGCAGCTCCCATGTGAATGACTTTTCTTCTATTTGGCTACAAATTTGGCGCTAAAATTAATGGCATGGCTACTTTGGTTGGATTTAGCTCCTTTTCAAATCTACCCAACGGCATACCTCGTGAGGAGGGTTTTTGGAGCACCACCATCACCACCTACACAGGTTAGTCAATACAAGCTTCGCTTGAAAAAGCGGAGGTGTGTCGACAGCAGCAACGCGAATACAGACAGCGGAAGCGGGACTTTGCAAAAGCGGAGATTGCGTCGAAAGACCGCGAGGAAGAAGGTCACGCCGGAGAAACGAGCGGACAGTCGTCTACAGCAGAAACGCGAATACGCCATGGTAATCCGTCCCCATTTGAATCTTGCGGCCCTACGATTATTTTATTTATTTATTTTTGCAGGGGGGGGGGGAGTCTGACATCGAGATGGTGAGCACTGACGATGACAATGAGCGCACGGATACGATGAACAACAAAAATAAATCCCGTTCACTGAAAGATTCCGGTCGGCGACACGTCGTGTGACGACAGATCGTCGTCACCCCACTGGTCAGTTCCTGACTGATTTTCGTTGCCGGGAGAAAAACGTCGCTTGTTGCAAGCTTTCCATACTTTTCTTTCTTATTTCTCTCGTAATGGTAATGCCGTGTTCTGATAGGCGTGCGACAAGCGACGTTTTTTTTTTTTTTTCCTTGTTTCCGGCGACGAAAATCGGTCTCGGACCAATGGGCACGACGACGGCTTTTTCTTATCGCGCGACGCTTGCCGATCTCATCGCAGACCGGAAATTTTTCAGTATGAAGGGGGCTTATAACAACGTGGCAAAAAAGAACATCATGTGTTCACGGGCGTAAGCCAGCGTTGCGTATACAAATTTTATAGGGAGGTGGGTTGAGGCTTAAACATACGAATATCCCCCCTGGATCCGCGCATGAGAGGAATGTGTTGCTACATTTAGTGTACTTCCGCCAGCGTTGTGAGACGCATGGTAGCTACCAGCATAGGCGTGCGCACGGGGGGGGGGGGCAGGGGGGGCAGCCGCCCCCCCTAACACTTAAGAGGGGGGCGCGAAATATCTGCCCCGTACATTGACCCTTCTAGTCACCTACGAGGGGGGGGGGGCGCAAAATCTGCCCCATACATTGATTTAGTAGAGTGGGGGGGCACTGCGATGAACCTTTGCCCCCCCTTATGGGTGTTGGTACGCGTGAGCGACGCAGAGACGAGGCGTGTTGTTGAGTCTCCGTACCAACTGGTTTTATTTCTCAGCGAACTGGTTTTCCTTCTCTCCCTCTCAGCGCCTCCTTCGTGCCTTTGTTACGGCGCAGAGGGAGGAAAGGGAATATCGTTCTCCCTCACACTGGCAGCGCCACGGCTGCACCGCGGCGCATTTAGAGTTCACCACAGTACTCCCCCCCTAGTATGCCCCTAGTGAGAGCACGAGCGAAATGAAACGCGGCTACAGGTTGAGGCGATTTGGCGCACCTGTCCGTCTTCCACTGCGTGTGTGATATTTTTCAGTCACTTGGGTGTCCGTCGCTGGTGTGGGATGTGGCGCTGTTCGGCAGGTTTCAGTAAAGCCCCTATAGGGACTTTAAGTTTCAGGTGGAAGGGCGGAGGTTGCTGTCGTGGACTGGTTGGTCTCCATGTGCGCCGGCTTAACTCTGTCCAATGACACCACTTCCTGGCGGCCATGCCTTTCGATGGTAATCGTTTTTCTTCCGTGGCGGAGAACTCTGAAGGGTCCGTCGTACGGTGCTTGTAGTGATCTTCGTACTACATCGTTGCGCAGAAAGATGTGGCTACACGACTCCAGTTCGCTGCTCACATATATATATATGCTTCTTTCTGTGGGCTGTCGTGGAGGTGTCGGTCGAAGTTTTGTCATGATGTGACGTAGGCGAGATGCGTAGTCGCCAGCAGGAATGTGGGTTTGTTGTTGGTCAGGCACAAAGAACTCGCCAGGCAGACGCAGGGTTGTGCCGTAGACAAGTTCTGCAGCGCTGCAGCCGACGTCCGCCTTGAACGCAGTGCGTATGCCCCAGAGTACAATGGGAAGTGCTTCGACCCAGAAGTGTTCTTCGCTTGCCATGAGTGCGGCTTTCAACTGTCGGTGGAATCGCTCAACCATTCCATTACTCATCGGATGGTAGGCAGTCGTTCTGATGCGCGAAGCACCGATGAGCTTTGTTAGACTGGCGAATAATGCGGACTCGAATTGGCTTCCTCTGTCGGTTGTAATGGATGATGGAACGCCAAAGCGACAGAGCCAGTGACTGACGAAAGCACGGGCAACAGTTTCGGCTGTGATGTCTGGCATGGGAACAGCCTCTGCCCAACGCGTGAAACGGCCAACACAAGTTAGCAGATACATTTGGCCCTGACAGGGTGGCAACGGCCCGACGATGTCCACGTGTATGTGGTCGAATCGAGCATCTGGCCCGGGAAACGTCTCCAACGGTGTCACGGTGTGACGCTGTACCTTGGAGCGCTGGCATGCGAGACACTCACGAGTCCATTGTCGGGAATCGCGGTTGATGCCGGGCCATACGAAACGTGCCGTTAGGAACTTTTGCGTAGCTCGGATTCCCGGGTGTGACATCTCGTGTAGCGATGCGAATTCCTCGCGACGGAAGTGCACGGGCACAAACGGTCGTGGCTTGCTAGTAGACGTGTCGCAGCAAAGCCCTTCTGTACCTGGCAAGGGTAACCACTGCAGGTTTAGTGACGTCGACGTTTCTTGTAGGCGGCGCAATTCGTCGTCATCCCGTTGAGCAGCCGCCATTTTGTTGAGATCTATTCCTGTGGGACAGGTTATGGCGCTGACTGGGCTGCGCGAAAGGGCATCGGCGACAGCGTTGTCGACTCCTTTGATGTGGCGGATGTCCGTGGTAAATTCAGATATGTATGACATCTGCCGCAGTTCGCGGGCTGTATGGTCATTTGATTTACTAGCGATGCAATCAGAGCACTGAGCTACCCGGGGTGGCAGCAAAGAACTGATGCATGACAAGACGCCGATTTCGTGATCTTATATCGTACTAGTTTTTAGTGTTCATCTATACATATGGAAGCCGAAAACCCGACAGCGCGCAAAAGCCACGACCATAGAAATGGCATATACCCGCGTTTTTTCATCCGCATTTTCAAGCGCGTTGACAAAAATTTAACCCACCACGGTGGTCTAGTGGTTATGGTGCTCGACTGCTGACCCGCAGGTCGCTGGATCGAATCCTGACCGCGGCGGCCGCATTTCCGATGAAGGCGGAAATTCTCGAGGCCCGTGTACTTCCACTACGGCGTGCCTCAATCATATCGTGGGTTTTTAAACCCCAACAATTATTATTATACACAGAAATTTACGCCTGCAGTCTGTGTATGTAATTTAATTGTGTGCTCTCGGACTAGGGTACTGATCCATAAAAGGCGGCCTTTACTTTTCCGCTCTCTTCTAACTCTGGCCCTCCTCCCCACGGCGCTACGCTGTGCTTCCTGATAAGTTGCAGAAATAAGTGTCCTTCGTAGACTCAAACCATGGTCCCTGCCGCTACTTTACAAGATCAAGGGTTGGAGCACGAAACGCCGGCGCGCGTTGAGCTATAGTGGGGCTCATGCGTACCTGGCGAAATCGAAAGATGTCAAGCGTGACAGCGTATCGATGTTCCTTGAGCGCACGGCCATTAGCGGCGTTATTATTATACTGTCTTCGGGGTCGGCCCGATTTGTCGTGCAGATCGGCTCACCGACTACATAGAGTGAGTACAGTGTATAATTACCGCGCTGCACTTTACTGATTTGACCGAGCAAGCAAACACACCAAACCAGAAATGCCGGTAACGAAGGCATACTGGACACACTTTTTTTTTTCTTTTTGCACTGGGTATATTCAGATGCTTTTGTCTTTTAATAGCGGAGCTGCTTAAACTTTTCGTTGTGCCCCGTGGCGTGAACATAAACTCGGCCCAGCTTGCCTTGGCCATGTTGAGCCCATAGTTAAATCTTAGATGAGCTTAGTTAAGCAAAGGTAAGTATAACCAAACCTAATTAAGCCTAGATAAGCTTAATATTACCTCATTAAGGCGAGCTTAATTAATTTTAACCAAGACAATCTTAATTAAATCTTGCCCAGCTTGCCTTTGCTATGTTGAGCCAAGTTGAGCCATAGTAAGTATAACCAAAATTAAGCATAGTTCAGCATTGCAAATCTAATTAAGCTGAGTATAATTGAGACGAATTAAGTCATAACCTAATTATTCACAATTAATCCAACTTGAATCCCGCCTAACTCCACTAATTAAAAAAATTAAAGGGGTGGTGCCATCAAATTTCGAGGCTATAACAAGCCTGTTGTGGGTTTCCTCTGTATGCAAGGACATTCCACACGAAGGGTCGGACACAGCAAACGTTTAGAATATATTTTAATAGGAGATTTTCCTAATTCAGCGCCACCTGTCGGCAGCAACGAGAAGCATTTCTCAGCCGCCATTAGTAGGTCGCGCGCCGTCAGAGCAGTCAGAGTACACGCGCGCGCGCTTCCGATTGAACGCTCGCGTGCGATCATGTTTGCGCAAATAGTTGCCGTTTCCGATAGAACGGGATCAGCGCAATGCCAGCCCATTGCTGTGTACCGCAGTGCACGCAAAGAGGATTTCGAGACGAGGATGGGTCGAAGGTAAGCAGAAGCGCGCTTGCCCGCGGCTTTGTTTACAATCGGTGCGCGGCTGATGCCTACCTTTTCTTGCAGGTCTCGTTTTTTTCTTTTCCGAAGGATACGGACTGGAGGAAAAGGTGGATTATAGCTATTAAGCGTGACGAAGGCCCTTTCTTCACCGTGACGAAGTTCACAAAAGTTTGTTCAAGGCATTTTACTGAAGCAAACTACTTGCCAAACGTCGCCGGAAACCGTCGTTTCTTGAAGCAAGACGCCGTGCCCACCCAGCCAACCATTTCACATCCAGTGGACATTACATAAATATCAACCATGAGATATTTAATCTTCAGAGGATGTCCACAAAAATTAATTTAATATTTATAAAATATTCAGAGGATGTCCATTTTGAACAGAGTGGACCTCCATAGGATGTCCACAGCAGTTCCACACACAATATTGATATGATATCGGCAATATTAGTACAATATTTAGAGGACGTCCATTTTCACAAGAGTGAACATCCATAGGTTGTCCACAGCAGTTCCACAGATAACATTGATATATCAAATGGCATTTATTTTTAGGTGCATGGACCCATGCAATTGCACCATATGCTACAAAATAAGACTGTTAATCGATATGATTGCTTTCCGAGGCAAAAATTTCCAGCAAGTGAAACCACTTGAAGTGGTCCCACTTGCCCCATTCCCCCCACCCCCGTGGAATAATTTCCAGTTAGAATCTTGTTTCCAACTGGAAATCCCTCGACGAATGTTTATACATAGTACAATTCAGACTGGCCAGATCTTGCACAGATGTTAGCTGGCTGCTATTGCATGTTATGTGGTTCCTACTTTATCAATCACAGGACCTGCTGGTCCAGTGAACAGTGCACAGCAAAAGTAGTATGATGGTGAAACTTAACAGCATTTATTGAACGCTTCCAGCAACATATCTTGGGATGTAGAATGTATTTGCACATGTTTCTGTACGCCACCTGGAAGAAATATTTATGCGTAGTAAGTTAAAAGTAAAACAATAAACACATCAAACACATTTCTAGCAAAAGCCACAATGGCCCTTAGCCCGTTTTGCAAAGGACATGCACAGTTTAAGGTGTGCCTTCAGCCCACTTGGTTGGCTAGATGAACCATGAAACCGTTATCAATGTACATTTTAAGCTACTTTTAATAGAATTAAAATAAGTTAACTTGTACGTATTTACTGTTGTTTGCTGCATGGGCAGATGTGCACCATTATAAGACATGACCGTATTGCACAGCATTGGGGGGTGCTTACACAAACCATGCAGCACTTAATTTATCAAGGCAAGGCAGAGAAAAATAACATTTGCTCATGTAGATGACTGGCCGTTACATCGGTATCATAAAGGTTGACAATGCAAGCAATGAAACAAAAAATATAAACATGGGTAGAAGATAACGGTATTTTGGAGCAACTTCAGAGCGTATTCCAATTCAGCAGGCGTTTAGAGGATAACCTATTTGTTCTTACACAGTGCAGAAAAATATCTATTAGAGTATGAAACAGATTATTAAACGTGGCTTTTCTAGACATCTCTGGGGTGCATCAAAACGTTAATTAGGAAATCTTAAGGACTATATTGAAAGAAGCTGGCATACGTAATGACTGCATAAGCTTGTGAGGAAGATGCACCGAGAAATCATAGTCTGCAAGCAATGAGAAAGAATAAGTAGCAAAGAGAACACTGACATAAGCAAAAGGCTGAGGCAGGAATGTCCGCTGTCTCAGCTGTTATTCATGTTATACATGGTGCGGATGGAAAAAAGTAAGAATGAAACAACACTGGTTTCCATATGCCACAATAACAGGTAAGTGTGACTCGAGAGCAGCAGCTTCCAGGTTTATGTTATAAGGATACTGTCTTATTCGCGGATAACCGCGATGATATACAGCTCATTGTAACTTGTAGAACAGCACATGAAATTAAGACACATGCGGAAGGGAAGGTGTAGAACTAGGATTTAGTGTAACAAAATGTATATTGATAATAATGGACGATCCCAATAATCAGGTCGCATCAATACAGGTCCAGGAAATACCGATGGTAAGAGAATACAAGTACCTCGGTGTATTATTGAGGGTGATACAGAAAGCTACACGAAAATCCACCACCATAAATGGAAAGAGGAATGCTGCAATAATGAAGCACAAAGCGTTATGGGGATACAATAGGTATGAGGTACTTTGAGGATCGTGGAAAGGCGTAATGGTTCAGGGAATTATATTTGGGAACTCAGTGGTGTGTATGAAGTCAGAGGTGCAATCGGGACTTGATATGCATCAAAGGACTGTGGGACACCTCGAGTTCGGCACTCACGGGAAGACGAAAAATGAGGCTGTAAAGGGCAATATGGGATGGGGAAGGATTGAAGTGACAGAAGCGCAGGGTGAAATGGAGGCTCAACGAGAGGCTAAGGAAAATGGGCAAAGAAAGTGCTCCAGTATTTGTATAGGATGAGAACAAGGAGACTCGCCAGCCAACAGTGTAAGCGATATAACAACATAAGACGTAAGGTGAAAAGTCATAGAGGCGAAAAAGATTTATTGGATAGTAGCGATGGAAAACAAGAAATATTTTGAGTATCTAGCGAAAGGGCAAGACGAAATAAGGAGGGAAGCATTTTATGATAATTTAAGGGGAAGTGCTTTACTATTTGAAGTGAGGTCAGGTTGCCTTAGAACGCGTAGTTATAAAGCGAGATTCAGTAAAGAAGAAAAATGTAAATGCTGTAGAGAAGCTATAGGAAACAACGCAGCATGTTTTAATTGAATGTAAATATATTCACCTGGGTTTATGTTTGGGCACTCACCTACATGAAGTCTTGGGTTTCAGAAACAACGATAGAAAGGTAAACAGATCTACGATAGAAGTAAGAAATATACGTTTAGAGGATTGATGAAGCAAAAGTAGGGAGAAATGACAAAAATAAATAGTGGTAAAACTAAGGTCACTTTGCCGTAGGGTACAGAAAGTTGTGCTGCGAATTCATGGGCTTTTATTTAATTGAACTAGACAAAGCATTAGGCCAAATTAAAAATAACAAAGAAGTTCTTTGTTTAGCTTGGGCGCACAGATCGCCACCCCGTTATAATGGGACGCTCATAGAATCCATCCATCCAACCATTCATTCATCCAAATTGGAATGTTCAACAGAAACGCATGACGGCTGGTGCTTTTTTGAGTCATCAGTGAATGCTGGGTTTTCGCCCGATAGTCAAACGTTGTCACAGTGCGGAAGCAGGGCTTTTCCTTTCATATATACCTTGACTAGTAGTATATCAGTGTCCTCAGCGCTCAACGGTCGTGTAAGAAAGCGCCCGGCGCTATGCCGGCTGACTACCGCATTCCAATCGCTGAGCGCTGTACTTCGCGTATCCATAGACATCGCATACAGGACTATACAATACGGTACCATGCCTAATAAAGCCCACGAACATTCGGGATAAACGTTCACTTATACTTGAAATGTATTAATGCAACACTTACCTCCTTATGGAAGAATTATAGCTGAGGAAATCGGTGTAGTTCGACCAGCGCTGATGAATCCAAGATACCGCCAGTACAGCCGCAAAAACCGCTCAAACGTGCTGGTCATTACGTGTAACACTTTCCACAGATAAATCTGACCAAGAATACCAACTATGTCATGGTAATGTCAGACAGGTCCCTCTACAAAACTCGCTGCAATAGCGGATACACACAAGAAGAAAGCTCCACGACGAGGTGGCGCCTTAATAAGTTCTACAATATATTAGAGCGCTGTTAGTAACACTTTTAGCTCTAAATAAAAAGCACAACATTATTTATTTAGTAATAATATTATGAAATAGGTTTTTATTTAGCATTAGCGCATGAAAACATAAAGGCCGCGTCTCCTGCGCGCGGGTGGCAGGAGACGGTAGGTGGGGTAAAGCTAAAGTGAGCTAAAAGAGGGTAGTGGGCTTGCTGGGGTCCCCTGCTTGACGCCGGGTATGTCACATGTGTGGTGGCGCCACCAGCGACTTAAATGTAGGGCACTGCCTGACGGAGGCGTTTGTGCGCAACTGATGTCATGCTTTTTTGTGCGCTGTTATCATATGCACTGGACGGAAATGTACGCGAATTTCGGAAGTGTGAAGGGTGATGCTGATCTCACTGAGACAATAAAAAATAAAGAAAGAAAACTAGCGCGAGCTAGGTGCGTTGGCCTACATGCGCGCGTAAGGCATGGTAACCATCTAGAACACTGGAGCATGGTGTATGCACCTCTGCTGTTAGCAATCAGGGGCGTAGCCACGTTAGGGCACACCGGGCCCGTGCCCCCCCCCCCCCCCCCCCGAAATTTTTTTTGCTATAGCATACAGAGCAGAAAATGACACTCGACCACATCTCCCTGCTCGTCCCCACTACAGATCAAGGAGGTGCCCCCCCCCCCGAAAAAAATTTCTGCCTACGCCCCTGTTCGCAATTTATCTGATGTTAAATGAAACACACCGAAGACCGTCAGTACTCGTGCGAGTGAAGCTGCAGAAAACATTCTTTTCTGAAACTCTGTCGCCGTAACTCGCGCGAACGCGCATGCAGAACTCGATGCATGCAAGGGATGCTGCGCAAAGTCGAGATGCATATAAATTGTTCTTACGAGTGATAAGCAGCGATGGCGAACTTTTCAAAGCTTACGCGTTTTGCGGCTATCAATTGTAAACTGGATTCTTTGCATTTCTCGGGCACATATTTTCGTCAAGCACGCCTTTTACGAGCGTGTAAAATTACTGTCGATGACACACACTCGGGAGTTTACCACGAGCTCTTAATGTTATACATTCCACAGCATTTAAAAACTTGGAGCTGCTCATTCTTTCTGCAGAAATCCAGTACCTTGGCTCTGTAATTTGCCTATTTCTGCACTGAATATTCCTATGCAAAGATTGTAAAACTCCACAGATAAGAAAAACAGGAAGCCACTCTCCTCAAGTGCTGGGCACAAGTACATGAACATTTATTCATCATATATTGGGCACAGTTGCTTGAACAGTATCACCAATGGTACGAGAACGTACCTTCTTCTCACCTTGAACGCTTCCCGATCGCTTTCTCTTTCGGGTCGGTCTTTCTCGTGGTGTCTTCTGTGTCAAATACGACGCCAAGTTAGGCAGGATTGTACGCACAGCGTTTTCTCGTAGGCAAGGTTTCCCACGTGGTGTGCGTACTTCGTTCCCTTCGATTATATATGTACGTAGTACCGTAGCACATACTTCGGCTCAAAATGAAGTTGACACACGGCAGATGTGTCGTCCAGTGCTTTGTCCGCTCGATGCAAATTCCATTCCCAGGGCTTCCTCATTGCTTCCTCAGGGCTGTATCCTTCGGAACGCCTAACAAAGACGGCTTCGTGCTGCCCTTCACGTGGACGTAACCTGTCCGCCAGCCTGGCGCGAAACAGTGGTTTTGCCGCCGCGGAAGCATTTTAACCTCGTGAGACAGTCACTGCTTGTCAGGCCACATCGCTGTTTGCAGAAGAACCTAGCAGATTGAGGATGCAAAACGCGAAGAGTTCTTAAAAAAAACAAAACTCGCACACACCGACCGCCACTCCAAACAGCCAGCAACTGCCCCAGCGCCAACGCTCACTACATTAGGATTAGGATTAGGATTTATGGCCTCACCCTTTGTAACGGGCGGGCATCCACCGATGCCCTGGCCTAAGGACTTAAAAAGAAAGAAAAAAAGTAAAAACGATAGCGCGTACACATAAGTGGCTACACACACATCTAACCACCACGGTACATGCACATGTTCAACGAGGAGATCTTCGACATGTCAATGTGCGCGCACCTTTGTCCACCACTCACTGAGTCGCTTCTTGGTCGTAGCCACTCCGCCACCATCAGGAGCGTCGTTGGGCGAGAAGCCAAGCGCCTGCTGTAAGGTGGTGCCATCTGTAGGTGCTGTTGTGAGGCCCTCGCAGTTCATGACCAAGTGTTCGATTGTCTCCTCGTCGGCACCACATACACGGCACATTGCATCTCCCACGCTGTCATCAAAGCGCCGGCGATATGCCAGAGTTCTGAGAGCGCCGGCTCGTGCTTCGAAGAGGAGGCTGCTGGCTACACTATTGTCGAATAGAGGTTCGACATGGATTTCCTGTTTGGATTCCCTATAGATCCTCAGTGTACTCTTCTCCTCCATGTCTCGCCGCCAAGTGTCAGCCTCCGTCATTCGCACTTGGGTCTTCACTGCTTTGGACCACTTACGCTCGGTGTCCTCCTGCACAGGGCTCGCATAGAAGCCGTATTTCCTGCTTAGGTGCTGCAGTCTTTTCGACCATCTGGTGCGGATGCCGTTGCGGTGAACATAATCAAATATTCGCCGTGCCCAGCGATGTGGCTGCATCAGGCGCAACCTGCCTTCGTAGGACAGCTTGCTCCGAGCTTCCCGTGCTTCGAAACAGGACCAACCCAAATCACCCTGGACTGCCTCGTTGGCAACGTTGCCGTGGCACCCCAGAGCCAGTCGTCCCACGGCGCGCTGACTGCGTTCAAGCCACTCCCGGGTCTGCGCAGCGGGGCAAATCACTGCATTAGCGAAAGTCAGCGCCGGCACGTGTACCGCCTTCCATAGTTCGCGCACCATAATGGGGCGGTTGAAAACCCCACAGGCACCTCCTACGGAGTACTTGGCCGGCCCTCTGGGATGTTTGTCTCAAGTGCCTCTCGTGGTTTGCTGTATAATCTACTTGTGCCCAGAAGTTCACCCCGAGGTATCGGTACTCAGGTGCTTCGGGCAGCAGTCCTCCATCTGGCAGTGTCAGCAAACCAGGAAGCCCCGGGCGAGAGAAGTTGACCACCGCCGATTTCTTCGTGTTGAACTGCAGTCCCAGTGGCGCCATGGCTTCGGCACAGCTGGTAACGAGGGTCTGCAGGTCGCCACTGTTTCCCGCCAGCAGCACAATGTCGTCAGCGAATACGAGTCCCGGCAGGGTTTGCTGTTCTTTGAGCCCATCGCTTATGCGCTCCACCACAAAGCCCACCCCAGAGGCTAGTATTTTGCGCTCTACACCGGCGGTATACAACATATAGAGTAAGGGTGAAAGAGGGCAGCCTTGTTTTAATCCCTTGCCCGCCCTCACCTCACTTGAGTAGGCTCCGTTTAGGGTGGCCACAACATAGCTATCTCTATACAGGCGTCCGAGCAATCCAGTCCATGTGGGCGGCATCCCAAGTGCCTCTAGATGCTGTAGTAATAGCTCGTGTGGTACACTGTCATAGGCCTTTGACACATCTAGGAAGCAGCCAATCAGTCCCCGTTCCTCCTTTCGTGCAACCTCTATACATTGGGTCAGGACAAAAAGGTTGTCCTCCAGCCGTCGGTCTCGTCGAAAACCGTTCTGTAACTCCGTGAGGTGACCACCCTCTTCGGCCCACGTAGTCATCCAGACCTTGAGAACTTGTGCGAACACTCGGTACACAACACTTGTGATTGTGAGCGGCCTGTAGTCTCGTAGGAGGCCGGGGTCTCCCCCCCTTTTCGGGAGCAGGATTACTTTGCCACGTAGCCAGTCACTTGGTATAGGGCCACCAGCTAGGATTTCGCTGAAGAAATCGGCCAGCTGGGCCCGTGCACCAGCACCGAGGCGTTTCACCAGCCCTGCAGGAATGCCGTCGAAGCCCCGAGCAGTGCGGGCACCTATCTTGGAGATAGCCCTGTCAATGGCGCTCCTTGCCACTGTCCACTTCTGGTGGCCTGTGCCAGTCGGTTCTGAGACATCTGGGCAGGGGAGTTCAGTATGTGTACTGGGGTGTGGCTGCGCGTACAGTTGGTGAAGATGGTCGGTTAAGGCTCGGTGGAGATCTGTGGTCTTGTCCCCCGTTGATTCTGTGCGAATTTCCGGTTGTGTTGCTTTGCCATCGAGCCGAGAGACATATGTCCAGAATTTGGCCGCTGCTCCTCTGCCTGCAGACTTGATTGCATGGAGCGTCTTGTGATTGGCTTCTGCTATCTTCCGTTGTGTGATAGCCTGCATCTCCCGTTTTCGCCGCAGATACTCCTGCCATGTCGCCTGGACATCCTCGCTGTGGGGCCTCTTTACACACTGGCGGTGACATCGGTTGGCGGTTCGGCGGGCTTTTATTGCTGCTTGGACCTCCCCATCCCACCAACTCTTTCTGATAAACCCTCGACGCGCCTTGACAATCTTCTCGTGTTTCCGCATGATCTGGCGGAGCTGGGCAATGTACTGCTCATAGGTATCTGCTTGTTCGCGGCCGGGGCATAGTTCAAATTCGTTGGCCACTTCCTCGTAGGCCGCATCGGGGAGAAACCGCGTAGCAGGCTCGTGTTTCTTCACCTTTTGACGCCAAGGAGATGCTTCAAACTGCAGCCTGAGGCGATTATGGTCACTACCCAAACTGTGCCGGCCTTCCTCATCAATATGCACATTCCGGAGGCTCTTGCCAAGACCTGGTGACACAAGGGCATAGTCGATGCATGAGCTCAGGCCCCGTGCGCACCACGTATACGTGCCCTCGCAGTCTGCTCTGAGGTTTGCGATTTCAAGGGAAAGCTCCTGGGTCATCTCTAACAAGAGCCTCCCATTGTGGTCAGTGTAACCGTCGAGCTCCTGGATGTGGCCATTAAAGTCGCCTAGGATCAGCACTTCATGACCTTGCCCCCAGCGTTCAATGTCTTGTCTGATGCAGTGTACGATGTTGGTGTTCTCCGAGTGTTGGTTTGGAGCAACACTTAGGTAGACCACGCACGCTAATACCGGCGTTGCGTGCACGTGGCCAACCATCCAGGTGTGTTCCGCACAGCAGCTGTCGATCGGTGTCCAGGTGCTGCCCTCTCGCCACAGAAACCCCACACCTCCACCTCCCCGGGCTGTACTTTCTCGATTGCAGCCCGCCCAGTTCCAAAGTGGATTGACTGGTGGCCTCTCTAGATCCCGAAGATGTGTCTCTGCCACTCCATACAACGTGATGCCCTCTTCCTCCATTCCAATATAGAGCTCCTCCCATTTTACCAAGCGCCGACCACCATGCAAATTGAGGAAAGCGATCGATATTCTTCCTGGGTTTTGGTGGCGCCGCGCCGCGGAGACGCGCCGAAGCACGTTTTTGTGACATTGGCGGCGTCACCGCAATGCATAGCGCCGGCCGGCGAGTGAGCCCACTACCCTATTCTAGCTCACTTTAGTAAAGCGTTCGGTTCACCCATATAGCCGCTTAAAACCGGCTTGACTTGGCTTGAAGTGTATAAGTAGGTGGCGGCAGAGTAGCGTTCAGGCCGCCGTTTATTTCTGCGTGGTGTGGTGGATGTTGGCAGAGAAGGCACTACTGGTGTTAATTTTGAGCGTGAACTGTGTTGACTGTGTCAAACATGGTGTCAAATGACTGTGTGCGCGAGAAGAACCGCCTCTGGCCGTGGTGTAACCGTGGGGACGTGGTCGCGTTGTGTAGAGTGTTGTAGAAAGTTATTCATGTGCAAGTCGTTGCCGCTTTTGTTTCTGCGATGTCCCCGTGTTCAGTGGACCGCCGCCAAATCTATAAGCAACGATAACGAGCGTGAGATAAAGGCCATGTGTTATGCGATTTGTGAATGTCTGTAATAATTGGTTCTTGATGGAAAGGAAGAACGGAGTGTCTAGCGTTACGTCTAGACGTAACTATAGGAGCCGTTGCAGTTACGTCTGGACGTAAGAATAACAAGTCTTAAAGTTACGTCCAGCGTGAGATTAGACGCACCGAACCGATCGGCTCTAGTGGCGCAGCGGGCTAGTACGTGTCGTGCTCGGATCTGCGAGGACGTTGGTTCGAACCTCGCTGTTGTCCTTCTCTCTTTTTTTTTTATTAAGTGCTCCACGGGCGCCGTAATATTTTTTGTTTAAGGAAATCGCCTTGGTGGCAGCGGTGGACGCCCCAGCCCACGTCGTTGGCGCTCCGTACTCTTGCTGTAGTGACACGAGCCACTCGAGCAAAATAGTGGAGCGACGACGGCGCACCGCGAAGCGACAGCGTCCCAGTGACACGAGCCAACCACTGAGACTGGCAAGATAATTATTAAACTTAAGTGCGCATTGTGAATCACACGGTGGACGTAACTTTAGCAGCTGATTATGGCTCCCTGCGTCTTCTGCTAGCCACACCGTGTTCGCTAGTGTGCGAACGTCCTGCGCGCGTCCTCAAAGGGCAGCCTATTCCGTTGTGTTAGCACAGCATCAAATGCTTGTACGTATGTCTGCACGATATAAACAAGCATTTCAATTTCCAAGGCTTGTATGCAGACTAATAAGTGAGGAAGACACGCAAATTGGGCGAGTTGGTGAGGTTCCATGGTAAAAATATAAAGCAGCGCTTTTTTAAACAAAAGACGAAGGAATGGAGGGACACATACGTCTCTTCTTTCCTTCGTCTTGTGTTTAAAAAAGCGCTGTTTTATATTTTTAATAAGTGAGTGCATGCACGTGTCGGTATGGAGGTGTGAATGCAGAATTTTTGACACAATTATTATTTTATTTTATTTATTTATTACCCATAGCGCCCATACAGGCATTACAGGGGGGGGGGGGGGGGTGGTACAGAAGAAGAAGAACAAACATGAAAGTTGCAGGTGCAAATGAAAATGTAGATTATTCTACGCCGACACAAACGTACACAGCTGCGTCGAACACAGCTACATCAAAAATGTCGTATACATTGGGAAAACAATCTAAAATAAACAGAAAGCACAGTGATAATAGTTAATGGCAATGCGAACAGTAATTACAACAAAGCGCGGCAGTGGTAAATATATAGTACAGCACAAGACGCAAAGGAAGCACTAAAAGAAAACACAGTTTACAAATGGGATACAGTATAGATCATGGTGATTACCAGGCGTACGCATGATTTCTTTTAAGGCTCAGTGGTCAAAAGATTCAATCATTTTTATTGCAGAAAAGAATGCGTCATTAGACGAAATTCCTACAATTGTGGAAGGAAGTCGATTCCACTGACTGATAGTTCTGGGAAAAAAAAGTTGCTGAAGGACGATGTATTGCATTTATATTCTCTTATCTTCTGTTCGTGATCTTTGCGTGCTGATGTGTAGTGAGGCCGGTTAATGTATACGTCACGGGGAATTCGAGTATGAAAATAATATATGCTGTGTAATAGCTTCAGTCGAAATGACGCTCTTCGCATGCTGCAGAGACTTCCATTTTAATATCGCCTTAGATTCCGTTGAACTAAACTGTCTGTCATACATGGGTATATTAAGCACATATCTTGCCGCCATGGACTGAACTTTTTCTAATCTTTCTTTGTTTGATGCTGTTGAAGGGTCCCACACGCACAGTAGCGCACCCAGGAATTCTCTCAGGGGGGGGGGTTGAAATTCTGAGAAGCCTACAGGAGTGTGGGATGGGGGGGGGGGGGGTGCGGGCACATTGCATAATACGCCATTTCGTTGCTTAGGCTGGAGGATTGCAACGACAAAGAAAATATGAGATACCAAATAGTAATAACAATACTACTACTACTGCTGCTAATAATAATAATAATAATAATAATAATAATAATAATAATAATAATAATAATAATAATAATAATAATAATAATAATAATAATAATAATAATAATATCAAATGTGATGATGATGATGATGATCTTTCAGCATTTTACAGCAAGATCTTGAAAAACTTGAGAGGGCCAAGAAACTGTTCAGTGAAGCAGAGCACGGAGAAAATAAATGGCAAATTGAATAAACCAACGCGTAATATAGTTCCAACAAAGATGCCTGGCAAATACTTATTTTTGCTAGTTTTTCAGCTCCAGGTAGTGATAAGGGTGCTGACGTGCCGGCCTGCTGGCGGTCGCGCATTGCTGTTAAAAAAATTATTACTATGTTAGCGCAAACAAATCGGACGCAAGAAAGGCACACGAGGACACCCAGCGCCGTGTGCCTTTCTTGTGTCCCATTTATTGTGTCTTGTGCCTGATTACCACAGTAATCAGGAAATGTCATACAAACAAGCCCCATTGGCAACTTTAGCAGTTAAAGAACTCTGCAACTGAGAATTTTGTGCACAATGTGAGCAGAACATCCTATATTATACTTCCTTCAGGCCTCGCCAAACTACAAATCTGGAAGTACATCGTAAATATTTACTATAAGCTTTGTGACATTGATTATAAACATTATATACGTACAGCTCAATGCAGCACACGTACAGTACAATTCTCAGCTCACGGATAAACTGCACTGTAGCCACGCTTACCGATTTGCCATGTCATTCGGGTGCACAGGTTCGGCGACTGAAGTATCCTCAGTGATAAGTGACTGATCGATTGACGCATCTGAAGGCGATAAGTGCTGAGTCATCGCTTCCTTTTTGGCCGCAATCGGGCATTCCGGTGCTGTCGCTGCATCTCTTGAATCTGAACACGGAATCTTTTTCGGGAATTAGTTGAGGATCGTGTTCGACTGGCGCTTCAGCGAAATCCCTGTGATGTGGTAGCTCATTCGACGCAGATTCGCGCAGCAGACACAGAAGCAAGTACTAGCGAGCGAACTGAACGTGTGCATGGGGGCACATCAAACTTCGTAGCTTCCGTCCGATGTAGAACATACAAAAAAGAAGTGGTGAAAAGAGAGAGAGCGAGAGTTGTCTGAAAAAAAGGGAAAGAAAACGTGGCACCCCAATATAACTCTCGCACTTTCCAAAGCCCTTTTTTCTTGTCACGCGTCCTTGAAAACAATTACTCATTCTGCCCCGTCGTCTTACTCCTCCCTTCTTCGCAACGTATGGATTTTCGCATAGCATTCGTGCTTGCTTGGTGTCCCTGCGTGCGCGCGGGGCGGTACTGCGGCATGGCTGTCGACGCACACACTAGTTGCGCCAAGGCTTGCTCATAAATGCAGGAACCACAGTGTATGTGCTTAAACGAATATCGCCATGTGCTCGAGCTGTACGGCCTCTCGGGTTTGCTGTCGCTTTGACGAACGAGCCGCGTACGAGGTCGCCTTTCTTCTCGCCGCTCCAATACAGCTCGTCCGTCCTCTGTCAACAAAGTTAAAAAAAAAAAGTGCGCGGCCACCCCGCTGGCGACACCATTTGCCTGTAGAAAACGCAAGCCCCGAAAAAAACAAAAAACACTATTTTCGAAGCGCCGCCGACGCCCTCTTATCTTTGGAACTTTGAGTGAACATTTTTCCCTACTTTTCGGAATACATACGGTTCCTTCTTGAGTGGTCGAGGGAGGGATGAACAGGGCTTCTTTTCTTGTTTGGTGGGTATGAAAGGGTGAGGTAGGCGGCGGCAGTGCTCTTCGGTCAAAGAACAGAGGAGTGCGAGGGATTGACCGGTGGGAATGAGTTGAAGAGTAAAAAGTGGTGGGGAGCACCTTTGCCGCGTGGATGTGTCGAGGTGCACTGTTAGATGAGAGACAGGGAAAGGGGGATACTTGGAGTGCCGGACTGTGAGGCTGTACGCGTACATCTTTTTTTCCTTTTCTTTTTCTTGCGCTTTGCTCGGGGAAAAGCGAAGTCCTGCCAGCATTCATTTC
This sequence comes from Rhipicephalus sanguineus, assembly GCF_013339695.2. Lineage (NCBI taxonomy): Eukaryota > Metazoa > Arthropoda > Arachnida > Ixodida > Ixodidae > Rhipicephalus > Rhipicephalus sanguineus. The sequence goes on from NC_051176.1 coordinate 193,762,436, forward strand.
CGGTAACTGGCTTCAGCTGCGATGGATTGGGGACGTCTTTTCCGTCTCTCTCAGTTCCGCTGATGCAGCTCGCGTTGCAGCCAGTACAATCAGTTTTGTTGAAGATGGCTTGGGTACGCTCTTCCGGTGGCCGGTTTTTGGGAGAAGGCATAGAACGCGCTATTGTGTTCGTAATGCTGCAAACATTTTCACGAACCGCCGGTCCCCATCGTCGGCTATGGGCCACGCGCTCGGAGGAGTGGCGTGTCAACAAGACCGTTTTTTTTTTCTTCTTTTTTCGGCAGCCTAGTACGCCGGCGGCTTTTCGAACATGTGGTTTCGCTTTGAAGTCGCGCGCGCCACCGTTAGCGGTTTCGAACTGGCTTCGGTCAGGTCTTTATCCCTCCCGTTTCGGACTGCACGTGTGTATGGCACAAAGGCGGCAAAGCGCAAGAGCCGACGGGCCATTCGCGTTCTTACTGTCACGTTACTCAGCCGGCCGCGGAAACGGGTGATGGTTTTGCTGGCGCCACGGATAGCGGAGATATGTATTTCTGTCGTGATGTTGATTGGGAGACACCTGTTACTGGATTTCTCAGCTTGCGTCGTTGTGTTTTTGGAAGCGAAATGCTTCCTGAATAAAAGATTTTGGGTAGCCGTTCCTGGCGCGTTTCCTGAATATATCGCGTTTTTCTTGTTTTTCTTTCTAAAGTTGTGTGCTGCAGTGCGTTCCGGCTCTTCTTTACTACTGATTTTTGTGGGGTTCTAAAGTGAACTGAAAATATCGACTTGTGTAGGTGTGCTTGCACAGTTTCATTTGCAAGTTACAAGGGCATCTAAAAACGACAGGGAGTCTTCTGTTTCAAGGGTGAACTGAATACTCGTTGGATAAATTTAGATGAGAGAATAATTGTGACTTATGACCTCTTGACGCTCGAATGACAGTCGTTGAGACGTATCTGTGAAAGATTTTTGACTGCGGCTGCAATGAATTAAGAGCTTGTTCCTCGATGTGTTTCATTGTTATATTTGCTATGGCGACAGACATGGGCACAGGGTTCCAAATAGTGAAACGTTTATGAGAAAGTTTGCATATTTAGCAAAATTAATGCATTGTGATAAGGCAGAAAAAGAAGATTCGCACCATATGTCTCTGGCAGGGCCCAAGTGCTTCAAATGCTTTTCTCCTTTTTTTTTTTTCGTTTTGGAAGATCGATAGTTACCTTGGTTCGGTTCTGCCAATTAGAATTACGTTAGAGCTCGTCTGCACGTAAAAAGTGGCGCTAATTGGTAACACCGTGAATATAAAGGGCATTTTAGCGGTGACACGTGGCTATATACTTTAGAGCTTGCCGTTGAATGAGTGCCTTCATTTTCATTTTGTGTTTTGTCACGGCCGCTAGATGAAAAAGCTTCATCCAGAGGGCGTGGTTTTGTAGAGCCCATCTATATGATGAAAAAAGAATGTTTGTCGGGAAGGAGAGCGTACATTATTGACTATTTAAAGGAAAACAAAGGTGCTCCGTGACGGACACAATTCGTGTTCACTATAATATCAAGCATTTAAGAAAAAGTAACGAGAATGCCACCGGCATCGCAACAGGAAATGTTCATCACGCTTAAGCGAGTTTCGTTTCCATGGCGAGTAAGGCATTGAATGTACATGAAAGCGCTTGTTATTTCTATAAAATGAGTTTTATGACGTAGAATTTGAAAGAAGTTGCACATTCAAGACAAAACCAGCATATATTCATTGCGCAATTTCGTCGTCGCGCCATTAGTGCCAATAAATCAAGCCATGTGACACCGACAATTTAATGGTATTTAGGCACTTGATATCTTAATCTCTAATTACATTAGAAGCGTCCCAGTGAAACAGGTATAATTTGCATGTGCGCAGGTAAGTGCATTAGATTTGCCCGTGTGAACCGGATAATAACGTTACAAACGGTAAACAACACTGCGAACTCTTGTTCTGGACAAACATGTATGTAGCACTGCGTACACAGCTGGATGAGCTGCTATACGTAATATTTTTCATGTCACATGCACTGTGCACCGACGTCTGTGGTCAAGTCACGCGGCGCATTGTCATTGTACACAGCCCCTTTTAGACTTCCCCCGAGAATCAAACAAATAAAAAAAAACAATAGCTTGTTTTGAAGATTCCGAAATATCTCCTTGCTCTATATTGCAATAATCAGAGGGGGCAAGAAAAGAAGAGGGGTCAAACTGACGATCCGTGAAAGCATCTTTTCTTTCGTCCAAAGCCGCTTCACTGGAAGTGAACGCAGAGCCACAGAGCACGCGGTTTGCGCTCTTTCAATTTAGGAGTAGATGGGTGAATACCACGTATTTCTGGAGTAAATGAGAGAAAATCGACCTCAGACCACCTCTTGAATTGAAATAACAACGTCTGAAAGGCCCGTGAACGTGTACGCTGGATTCTCGGCGACAATGACCGTGAAGCAGTTACGGGGGGGGGGGGGGGGTCAGGTCGGTTTCAGGGGAGGGTTACAACCCCCAACCCCCCCCCCCCCCCGTCGGTGCGCCACTGCACACGCAGCACGCGTATTCCAGCACTGATCTTACGTATGTTTTATATAATAACTCCCGGGTTTGCTGTGGAAATGCACGTGTATTTCGTCGCAAAAATCCCAAACTCCGACAAGCTTTATTACCTACGGTATAATCCACATGCCGACTCCATGATAAAGAGGGGCAAAAGTAAACGCCTAGGTATTTGTATTCGCACACCATTTTTACCGGTGAGCAGTTTATTGTGTATTCGAATTCACCTGGACTTTTCTTTTTTTCTGGTGAACCTCATGTACACCGTTTTCTTAAGCTTCAGTTTCATTTCCCATCGCTCACACCATGCGTGTATCGCACATAAGTCGTTTTGGATCACAGATCAGTCAGTTTCAGAGGTAATTTTGCGGTATACTATGCAGTCGTCTGGAAATATCCTAATATGATATTGTACGTTTTCGTTAATCTCATTGATATAAAGTAAGAAAAGAAGGGGTCCCAGAACTGATCCCTGAGGCACCCGGCCCTGACGTAACATCAGTTATTGCAGACTGTTCGCCGTTTACAACTACGCATTGTCGCCTCTCACGTAAATATTCAGCAACCCATGCAATAACTTGGGGATTAATGTCAAAGCTGGACAGTTTTTGCAGTAATAAGTAGTGCTAAACGGTGTCGAACGCTTTCTGAAAGTCGAGGAAAATACAATCAACCGAAGAGTTATCGTCCAGTGCTGCTGCTAAAACATGTGTGAACTCTACCTTGCAATTGTGTGACGCACGACAGTTCATGTCTAAATCCGTGCTGGTTTGAGTTCAGTAAAGAATTACTATCTATATGCTTAACAATGGCGGTATATAAAACGTGTTCAAGAATTTTGCAGCGCACAGAAGTGAGTGAAATGGGGCGGTAGTTATTGATAACGTTGCCCGGGCCAGATTTATGTATAGGAGCAACCGATGCCATTTTCCAATCAGTCGGGAGAGAACTATGTTTTAAGGACTTTTCGTAAATGACTGTTCGCAATCTCGTGAAGTGTTGGCGATTTAGAAATCCTTGTGATACCAAGCATGAACTATAGTCTGCAAAGGCCGGTTAGCAGTAAAAAAGACCTCAAGTCACGCACTTCAAGAGAGGTACACGGATTCATGCAAACAGAAAAGCAGAGTGCACAGAGTTCCACTTCAACTATAATTACACAGAAATACAGGCTTTTTTTTTTTTTTTTGTAGCCGCTACAGCAAGAAGTATATTGGTTCAGTCGCACAACACCATTTATATTGTAGTATGGGCAGAACACAACCTAAGCACGTACAAATAAAGCAAGAAAAAAAAACAAAAACATCGAGCACAGTGGAAAACACGACTGTCGCCGAAGGCCAGTACCCCATTGATTGGCGGATTGCACTTCTCACACACGTAATAGGAACGTTAGGACGGCTTCGTGCATTAATGTGGCAATGGAGGGCGTATATACCACCATTGGGCTGTAGTCAACGCGCTTTCTTGGATATGTGCAACACTTAATTGGATATGTGCCGCCGACCGCCCATCCATACTACACTGCTAACGCCGCGACGGTGAGCCCAATCTCGCAACAATGTGTTGCGAGTAGGGCAAGTAGGCTGCACCAACATAACTGGACGGAAGGAGGCTTTCTAAAGACGATTTATGTGCACACACGCGGGGCAGCTGTACCGATTGTTATTGTATGGACGTAACCCTAGTGGACGTGTGATACATCAACACGGGCACGCAAACCGTACTTACATCAAGTTCGATGGAGACCTGCAGTTATTTCACTATCCGTGATTGCCCCAAACTGAGGTTGACCGCCTCAACGAAGCTAAGGAAAAGGCAGCAGCCGAGACGATGGCTGAAGGCAGCGTGGCTCCGGCGGAGGCCGAAATTAACGTCTTCCTAAAGTGCGTCAGCTGGTCTGTCTCGACAACAGAGCTGCTGATACGCGAAACAGTCCGGCAAAACAAACCACGCACGTCTCAATACACAAGTGATCCTGGTAAATCGGTGATACGACAGTGATACTGAATGTATGGCCGCTTAATTCAGCGAGCGGCCGTGCTGAACGTTACAGTTACAGCGGCTATAGGTGTAAACGTCTAACCTTTCACACCGACCACAAGGTGACCACCCCTAACTTAATTACGTCAAATATTCTCAGGGACAGTAGATTGCAAACAGCAAGGAGTTGTTTTAGTCTGCGCATAGGACGCGTAACCACGGAAGAATTGCACCGTGGACCCCGTGGACGTAACGCTAGCGGTGGCTGTAGTTACGTCTGGGCGTAACGATAGCGACGGCTAGAGTTATGTCTGGACGTAACCCTAGCCGCACCGTTAAATAAAAGTGATGGTTCAAGTACACTTCGCCCAAATGACTTTCCAACACTAAGTGATCGATCCACGCAAAGCACGCACTTACCACACATACACGTCCACCACAGTACAAGCTGTGCGTCAGACAGACATTCACAAATCACGTAACTCATGGCCTTTATCTCATGCTCGTTATCATATCTTATAGATTTGGCAATGGTCCACTGAACAGGGGGACATCGCAGGAACGAAAGCGGCAACGACTTGCTACGACTTCTACAACATACACAACGCGATCACGTCCCTAGGGTCAGAGGCGGTTCTCGTTAATGCGCACAGTTCACGCTCAATATCAACACCAGTACAGTAGTGCGTAGTGCCGTGCCTCCCCTGCCAGCACCCACCACGCAAGTTACACAAACGGGCCACGCAGAGCACGCACTTACCACACATACACGTACGCCACAGTACAAGCTGTGCGTCAAACAGACACATTTCACAAATCACGTAACACATGGCCTTTATCTCATGCTCGTACAGCTCGTTATCATTGCTTATAGATTTGGCAGTGGTCCACTGAACCGGAGGACATCGCAACAAAAGCGGCAACGACTTGCTACGACTTCTACAACACACACAGTTCTCGTTAATGCACACGGTTCACGCTCAATATCAACACCAGTACAGTAGTGTGCCTCCTCTGCCAACACTCACCACGCAAGCCACACAAACAGGCCTGAACGCTACTCTGCCGCCACCTACTTATACACTTCAAGCCAAGTCAAGCCGGTTTTAAGCGGCTATATGGGTGAACCGAACGCTTTGCCCACCTAACGTCTCCTTCCACCCGGTGGAAGGAGACACTGCCAAACATAAAAACAAAGATACGGGACTAGGGCTACCCCTACTCATCTGCAAGCAGACAGGCAGACATGGCGGCATTGTGCAAAAGGCAGTCGGAGCTAGCAGAGTTCACTGCTGTTAGATCGTGGCAGATAATGGCGAATGTTTAAAAAGGCTCCTTTTCGCAGGGAAGTGACTATGTTTTAAACACGAGTTATTCGCACAACGGTTCAGTATGAGCAAGCACCTCGTTGGAAGTCTGCAACAGTAATATTCGTAACGCCGTGTCGGTCTGGCGCACGTCTACTCCAACGGTAGAATAAAAGTACATACGTCATTTTACCAGTGAGACCAGTTGCCGTCCAAGTGGTGCTGTTTTAATGGGCGCTTGAAAGCAAGTGGTGCCACTTTAATGGCCACTTAAAAGCAAGTGGTACCACTTTGAAAACCACTTGGCAGCAAGTGGGACCACTTTGGACCACTTGAAATCCCACTTCAAATTTTCGCCTGGGTTTATAGTCAAAGTTATTGTACGTAATATAGCAAAAGCCTTGGGGGACGTGCATCTCAGTCTTCATGGTGGCGTTGTGCATTGGTGGTAGCCCGCAAATATAAAAAAATTCGGCAGATCCCACGTACCGTGTGAGTCGATGTTATGCGAAGCATGCGGCGGGTAGGTGACTGTGGCGTAACTTTTTTTACTGAGCGACACGTTACAAAATGACGCTAAAGATTTGTATATATTTTATACGCACACATATACCCCATCTAAACATTAGAACAAAGCAAGGGAACTTTTTATATACGCTAAATATCTCGGGCTTCCTGATGCTGAGCTCTCTTGTGCATGTTAGTGAAACAATGTTCACGAATATTTTATGAATATCCACTTTTTGATATTTAAATAGAGATGTTCACCCAATATCCATTGAATATCCACAAATAACATAGGATATTCAGACCATTTGTGGACATCCTCTAAATATTGATGGTTGGCTGGGCAGCATCTTCGCGTTTAGTGCTCCGAGGCCTCCACCAAGATAAAAAGCCAAGAAATCGAGAACCACTTAACCTCGTCAGCGCTACAGTGCCTTCCGAAGGTGGGCGATCGACTACCGCGGATGTGAGCGACGTAGACATCTGCTCTCCTACATCGGTGACGAGCAGCATCGATGGCGTGGTGTGTGGTTGTGCGTGCTCGCTAAAGATTTCCGACCTCACCGAACAACTCGACGTATATGACGGCGCGTGTCCGTGCGTTAGAGTCGGAAGTAAAGAAAAAAGCCGAAGAAGTGGAGCTCATTAAAAGTTCGTTGTACAAAGCAGAGCGAGCGCTCGACATTGCAGCACAAGAGCGTAGCCAGCTGGAGAAGCGCGTGAGCCGAAAGTTTTCCGTTGAGTGCTTTCGGGATAGCCCTGATGACATGATTTTCTATACAGGCCTTCCAGACTACAAATTTTCATGGAACTTTTTGTGTTCCTTGACCCAGGAGAAAGCTGCGAAAATATTAAGGCATGGTCAAGAAATTATGCTGACTGCCGTACCAATGCAGGAAGGCCTCACCTGCTGCCCGCCAGAGAGCAACTTTTCTTAGTACTTGTAAGGCTTCGCCTCGGACTTTTCGAGAAGGATCTTGCCTACAGGTTTTTAATTTCTCTGTTAACGGTATCCAGGCTGAGTACAACTTGGATCAGCTTTATATACCTACAGATAGGCCAGCTTAATCTTTGGTGGACAAGGGATGAAGTTAATGAAGCCATGACGTTTCGATCGAGGCGGTTTGGACGTAGCTTTCCACAGCAAACTTGTGACTTCGTTCATCGTTGTGCTTCGCTAACCTTTTTGAGGCGCTGTAGGCTTCCACTTTTTCTTCCGTAAGAGTCTCCGGAATAACTGCGAGACTTTTGGACCACGACATCACCACCAAAACAGTAAGCGAGACGCTGTAGTGTGGGCTCTCCAACACTGCCCATGCAAATGCCTGAAATGACGTCCTACTAATGGCGGACGGCAAAAAAATCAGTGTGGCCAGACTGAATTAGGAAAATCTCCTATTCCCTTCCAAAGTGTACCTGAATGCTCATTCTCCCGATCGAAATCCATCGCTAGCGCGCCAACACTGACGTAGATCTGTAGGATGGGCAACGAAAGTTGTAGTGACGTCACACCAAATCTGCTGTAGCAACGTGAGTGACCTCCGGACCTCCGCCACTTCCGCAACGTACGTACCGGTTGTAGTGAACTAGAATATATTCTAGTTCACTATAGTACCGGCAAAGCATCGGTTGCTACATCACTCGCCGAGTTTCGATCGCTTCCTGGCTATGTGCGTCACAGCCTTGTGTGGTCACGTGACCACGCCTCCTACACTACGTCACTGCCCAACCTCGGCGCCCAGAAACCGAAACCGAAAATTGTCCAAATCAAAAGGCGATATTAAATTATTTAGCGAGAATACATGAATATTGGTGCGTGCATCATGCTTCCTGGAGCTATAGGAAACGCTTACAGCAAAGAACGCGCAAGCCACAAATTTGGTGGCACCACCCCTTTAATTTACCTTTCCCAATTACTGTCCCAAATGACGTCTTTAACCATTTTACGGTGCCTGCCGCTACAGAAAAAAGGCAATTGGGAAGGAAGCGAGCAAGTATCGCCTTTTCCTGATTTTTGAGGATTTTCAGACACATTTCTTGAAACACCCTGTATATGCTCACTGTGACGTGCGCACATTGACGAACTGCACGAAGAATGCGACCACACAAAAAATCGTCAACATCCCCGTGAAACTTTACCAACACAAATATCAGGATAGCTATAATATTTTCCTGGAACTGAATTGCGTGTTTTTAAGTCATTTCTTCTTATGTTGCGCGGGCACTGTTGCCGGTACATGATGTTGCATTTTCCTCGGCGGATTGAAAACAACTCGAGTGCCTTTTCCGGCCTGCTAGCCGCTGCACTGAAACACGCAGCATAAAGACAGTTTCCCGGCAAACGAAGGTGACTTGGAGATCACACCTTCGCAGGCGAATGGCGGCCGGGAAAGAAAAGGCAAAGAATAACCAAAATAGGGTGGAGTTAAACCTTTATATCTAGGATTGGTCACCCAGCCAAAACAAGAGTCAAGGCGTTCCCGTGTTGTTGGAAAATTCGAAATTAAAATCGACGAAGAATATTACTCAACAACTCAGGGGAGACTATCAGAATTCAAATAGGCTTCGCTGGCGCGGCAAGCAGAATATGAATAAGATTTGCTCAGCAACTATGAGAATGACGTGAGCTGGCAACGTTGATGAATTCACGTGTGTAGGTATTATTACAGTCAGGCCCGGAGCCTGGGGGGGAGGGCTCGCCCCCCTCCCCCCCAAAAATTTTCTGATACATGGCGTTGTACCGAAAATAAATAATGAAAATAGGTGTTTTTCTCAAATAGTCAAGGCTTTCAGCAAGTGCCCCCCGAAAAAAATTCCTGGCTACGGGCCTGATTACAGTGTACTAGAAGGGGCAGTGAAGCGGGCGGCAGCCTCCGCGTGACTGCGGCGACGCTGCGATCGACCAATCTTGAAGAGGAGCACGCGAAACGTAGAACCCACTGCGACTCTGCGACGCTCGCATGCGCTTGGCGCGCGCTGCGTCTACGGTTCAGATGTTTGCGCGTAAGCACTTAGCTTATTTAGTCTTGTAGCGAGAGTGAGACGTGAAGGCGGCCGACGTCTCGCCGCCACACGCATTGTTATAGTGGACCTAACCTCAGTCCCTATAAGTCTGTATTATCTGCTAAGGACCAGAAACTACAAGACAGATTGGTTTTCGCACACATGCAAACGCACTTGGGAAAGTACTCGCCGCTTGAATTGAACCACGCTCTTGAAAACACGGACACTTTCCATCGCAGTTGAGTCCCATTAGAACATTTTCAACCGTTTCAGCAATCAGGATCGAGTTTGTTTAGCTTGCAGAACTTGAAAGCGCAGACGAAACTCTGATAGAGAGCGAGTACATTCGGATCTTGAGTAATCGCAGTAGGGAAGCCGTGTGAGAGCTTAATTAAACGTAGCTAGTCGCCGCAACTATGAAAGTAAGTTTACACTAAATAGTTACATGGCGTGCGCGTTCTCTTTGCAAACCTTGTCAACAGCATGATATGCAAGGCCTGAACAAAAATGAAAAAAAAAAATGATCGCGCAAATGAACAACGTCACGCAGAATCAGCTGGACTCGTTGCTGAAACAGCTATAATAAAACATTCATGCACGAATATTGAACAGTCATATACGCCCACAGCAACAATTTATTTTGAAAAGGACACTGAAATTCACCTATAGAAATCATGCCCCAAACGCAAGGCAAGCAAGCTGAAAAAGAGGCACAGCACTGATGCAGAAAGCCAAGTGGGAACTTCCTTAAACTGGCAAAGCAGCCGATTGTATTTATACTGGCCGTGCACGCTTCGGCGAGCAGTTAAACGAGCTAAAGCATTTCACAAAATGGACACAAGGTCATGGTCTCTGTAATCTGTGATTTAATATGTGACGATGCATCACAGAATATGAGAACACACACATGAGGCAGTAGGGCACAGAGCAATGATATATGACATTGCTTTTCACACTAATGCAATGAGAGCATTACCCTAGTAATGGGTAGAAAAACAACTGAATTACTGTACAAAAGGGAAGCCGCTTGCTTTGATTCAGCAAATCCTCACAGCTGGCAAGGTAAAGCTCAGAAAATAAATAACAGCAGGTGAGGAAGGCAAAAGTATAATGCATGTTGAGAGAGTTGCCCTGCACCTAGTTTAGCCTGTTTAGTTTGAGGTGCTTGGCAGAATTACGTTTCCCCAGTAGATTGGACTTATTCTCGCCTTTCACTAGTGCAGTCGCATGGTAACGTAAAACCCAACAATGCGTGCTGTTAGGCTCTTAGCGTGAATTTCGCTGCCGACCTGCAAAGGGGAAGCATGTTGAATCATGTGCAACACATCCATAACACTCTCGCTATGAAGTTTGCGTCCACTGAATAACGTTCAATAGCAAATCACGTTCCCAAACGCTTCTTCGCTCTGGGTCTGCAGGCACTTTAAACAACGAAAGCTTCGCCGTTTGTTTGCTTTGAGAGTACCCTGTGCTGCATCCAGGAGCGAAGCAATGGTTCAAGCGTTGCTTTTAGGAGCCATTCGCACGTTATAGCATCACACATTGAGAGAAAAGCGGGAGAATCATTTCCAAACAGGCGCGTTCCAGCCAAGGAACCGACAACACGACGCACCCGCTTTCAAGATTGAGCGACTGCAGCGCCGCCGCTTCGTTCGCCAGCGGCGGCGTCAGCTGCCCGTAATCAGACGGGGGACAAATCCTCGGGGATAAAGGCGGAGCCCAGTGACGTCAGCTCGCGAGGAGAAGTCTCCACAAATGTCCCCTACTCACACGGAGGAGGCGAACGGAGGGGGAGACCAGTGTTACTAGACTACTCTGGTGGCTTGTACGACCCGTTTGACAAGCTGCAGACGACGAGCTGCAGACATGGACACCCACTGCCGCTCTCTGCAAGATGCAGGAGCAAGTGCAACAATGTGACCAAAAAAGAGCACGAAATTCCGCCATATCCCCCACCGCCTAGGGATCGTTTGTCCTGTTGGGGAAAAGGTCCCCGTCTCCTCCAAGGAGTCGCGGGGGGGTCGCGCCCACTCACTAATTCGTGACGATGTGGTCACGTGATCCGCAATCCCTCCATGTCCCCTGCCGATTTCTCCCTCGTGTGAATACCCCATGGGTCAATGCCTCCGCCCGCTTCACTGTACTTTAGTATTATGGCGCTTTCTGCCTCGCTAGCTGTTTCAGAGGGTGTTTGCGCGCGAAACAGGTTTCGTTGGATGGGGGCAAAGTTGCCGCGGTTTACACCTAGCAAAGGAACGTTTGAAGTCGCAACTATCGGATGCGACAGCTGCGGAGACCGACAATCGAATGAACGACGTTGCGCTCATTCAGTAATGAAACTTTCGGCAACCAATTTATCTTGCGCTCACTCGTGACTGCTCCGAATGCCACACGGATTCGAACCACCTGTACCGATAAAAGTGCGCAAAAAAGTGATGAGATGGACCCTATTTCTCATCACTGTGAGAGCGGTGACAGCGGAAGCTTGGGAGCCCTTTGAGCGGCCCCTTGCCAGCAGAAGGTGTACATTTGCGGTTATCTGACGAGTTACACAGTGTACCAGTTCGGCGCCATACATTAAGTCACAAAATTAGAGCTGTCCATGTGGGGGATAGAATATGGGGGGTCTACAGAATCGGTTAAAACCAGTCAGACGTTTAGAGGAGGTATTTTTGTATTTACTAATTGGATAGAAATTTCAGCAGCTCATGATATACCTTTGCGGATGGCATTTATAGGAATCAAGGGAGCGCACGACAGCGTGGACCGCGAAATGCTATGAGAAATTCTCAAGCACAGAGGTCTAGACTACGATTTTGCGAACCTGCTGAAACAGATATACATATGTCGGAATAAGGCAGTAAAAAAATGAGGAGTAAGGGAGGAAATGCGAAGAATTGTGGAATGTCGTGAGGACAAGCACGGATGCGCTCTTTCTCCATTGTTGTTCACGCTATATATTAAAAGTATCGAACGCTGACTAGGGAACAGTGACTTAGGGTTTGTTTTATTCTGCTTGCGTAGTGGGCAAAAGGTGGAACAGATTCCTGGACTGCTGTATACGGACGGCATAGCTTCACTAGCATATTGCCACGTCCACTTGTTCTTTTATTTTGATGTATTCGGGTTTGACCAGCAAGGACGGTTACCAACGCCCGACGCTGTCCGCGAAGCAGTGTTCGAAAAACTTCGCGACTGTAGTAGATCGTTTTGTTAAGACTGCGTGCCGCACGCGAATGTTCCAGCTTTGTCGAGAGATAACGCCGCCACCAGCGATATCGCTGGAAAGTTCGATAGCACCTGTATAAAAGCCGACGCGCTTGAGCGCTTGTCACTTGATCGACGGTCGACGCTCTGTTCGCCGCTATCAGTGTATTGCCTAGCGTTCAGTTTCTCGGCCACAAGTTCGGTCTAATAAAGAGTTTCATCTCGACGTGCTGACTGCTGCCTTCGTCGACGTCACGACCACGTGACAATCTCTAGGCCTCGATTTGAGCACAGAGAAATCGGGAATTGTGATCTTTAATGAAGAAGGAGCATTTATATGATATCAATCCATCTGCAAGTCATTCACAAAGTCAAGCATTATAAGTATCTAGGTGTACAAATCAATGAAATTCACGCAGAAGCTTCTTCGGGAGTTGTCGAAGTGATGCGCAAGCGTTGCGTTTTATTGTAGATAGTGGCCGTCCCCATAGAACGCCGTTTTCGGGCGGCATCTGCATGGCGTCTTTTATCTTCTCCCTAGCACTCGTCAGCGCTTAATCTCTGTAGCACTCGTGCGCGTGCCAAGGGACATTGTCCTATGACACGCACATTCCACAACCACTGAAACATGTGTTTGGCATCGAAATTTCGCAAAGTTTGATTTTTCTGATGTGCGCAGTCCTCCCTGTCGGCTTTACATCTTGCCCTGCAGAGGGCTTTCATTCCACCTCCACGAGAGTGGAAGTGGAGTATTCCACTTTCATAGAGAGTTTTACCTTGAGGCATTTGTTCTGGACCACGGGTACAAGCATTCATGTAGTTCGCATATGTTCATCTTTTGCGAGCATGGATGCGTAGCATACGTTTATTCTACTGCAGTGTAACACTTGCACTACGTACCACTGTGCGCGATTATTTTTGCCAATCTGTGTCCCTTTTTCTTGAAATACAGGAAGTGCATTTCGAAGTGCCCGAATGGGTTTCCAGAGTGGAACCGTTGTTACACATGGCAAGTTTTAAAGTAGTCAGCTAACAGCTGATGGGCAGGGCTGAGAGTCAGGGGGGGGGGGGGGCTTCCTCCACATTTTTTATGAAGACAAAATAATCAGAAGCAATATGTGCATATACGGTATGTGGCGTGTAAAGAATGAGCAGAGTGTAAGGGCAGAGTCTAATACATACAGGGTGGTCACGTAGATTACCACGCATAGAATTCGTAAAGATAGTTTTCTGTGCACTTACATATAACATGACTATGAATAATGTTCATTCTTTCTTCTTTGTACTAAGTGCATGAGGCAACCGATAATTCAAAATAACCCGCGAAACATTTCGCCGATACATAACTTATTCATCGTGGCTAATTTTCCTAGTTTGCTGAGCAAACATGATACCCTTATTGCACTCATCGAATGCTGTGGAGCAGTCATTGTCTAAGGCGCGGAAACATTGTTGTATCCCGATATCAAGATTAATGAACTTTCTGTGGTTCCTGTCTTATCAGCGCTTTGGCTTTAATGCACGTAACAAACCAACTAGCCCAAAAGTCTGTTCTCTTGCAGTTCAAACTCAATTTAACGAAAACCGATTTTACGAAGTTCCCGATTTGACGAAGACATTTTCATTCCCAAGAAGATGACCATCGGGTTCAATGCTGTCATCGACGCAAATAAAGGAAACTAACTTGGAACGACACCCGATTTAACGAAGTTTTTTCTCAAGTAAATAAGTAAAAAAGCGTTTTTTTTTTTCTATTTCTGACACAAACGGGTTTGTCTTCAAGCGTGCGCTCCAACGCCCCCGCGTTAAAATATCTAGCCGCCGACCTTAGCTTCATTTTGACTAGGCTGCACGCAGCGCCCGTGTACGCAGCAACGGACTCATAGGCGGAGAGTTTTCATTTGCCCGGAGGGGGCGGGGGCCCGACTATAGCTCTGCCACATTTCTCTCTCACTCTCTCCATATATATATATATATATATATATATATATATATATATATATATATATATATATATATATATATATGTATGTATATATATTGTAAAGAAGACAGCGGAGCTCGGGCACGGGCGCGAGATCGGCTGGGACGAGGAAGAGAAGAACGAGGTTCGGAATAGAACAGCCGGCCTATTGAACAGGCGTTGTGTCTATGTCTCTCGTTTCTCTGCATTACAATGGCGCAGTCTACGCAACACGAACCTTAAGTGCGTCCTCGTAGGTCATCGGCGCTGCGGGCCTTCCATCGAAGGAACGCCCACGATCATGCAGCCCGCGTCCCAACTGCCGGACGAACCTATGCCACCACTCAAGGACGGCGTCCAGGCCTCCTCGGTGGCCTCAGGGCAGGCATATCGCGGCGACGCCAAGACAGCGCACGACCTCCTGTTGCCCGGGACCACCGTTCACGCTTCCCGTGGCGACGCCGTCTCACTCAAGACTCCATCAGCGCATGAGCCGCTTTGGGATGCTGTACAAGCTCCCTCCGACAAGCATCCTGCCGTCGTGAGCACTGGAGCCGCTGTATCCTCCGCAGGTGCCGGCCCTGTCTCTCCATGCGGATCAACCGACAGCGCCGCGGAGCTGCTGCGTACCATCACGCAACTCCGCATCACGACTAACGCCTTGACAACGTCGAGTTCCAAGCTGCCTCCTGTCGCGCTGCCAACACTGTGCGCCATCAATGCTGTGTTGGCGGCCGCTTCACAAAATCTTGACAGCAGTTCACCCGAGAACCGCCGAGAGCTCCGCGGTGTCCTCACGCGGCTCTCAGAGCAACTGGCATGCTTGGCGTGGGCACACTTCGGATTTTCGCCTGCCGTCCCACCATCGGCGGCTGCCTGCGAACTACCGGTGTTCCGCGGATTCCAGGACGACGCGCTCCTGTGGATCGAGACCAACTCGCTCGGCGACCACCATGCCTGGACGGACCAGCAGAAATGGCTAGTAGCCATCGACCGCCTTCGCGATGCCGCCAAGGCATGGCATTCCTACGAAGGCATCAGGCAAAAAACTTGGCCTGAATGGTGCGCTAAGATGAAAAGTCTCTTTCGCCCGCTTTTTCATGCCGGCGACCCCCTCCCTTCCGACCGAGTCACTACCACGCATGGGAGTCGTGAGGTACACCACCTCGATGGTGCAGCTCGGGCATTCACCAGCTTGCCCTTCCTCTATGACCTAGATCGTGAAGGGCGCTGTCCTGACGGTGCAGTTGTGCCCTGCACTAACGAGCCCTCTCTCAGATACAGAGTTCCTGAGGGGCAACGCCGCGATGATGAATCTGTGTCTTGCAGCTCCTTCACAGCAAGCTTCGCGGAGCACCCAGCGACAGACATTGACACAGGCCACAAGGTGGGCTTCGCGGCCCAGGGCTCAAACTCCGCGTCGCGACCCACTTCACGACCTTCCTTGCCCGAAACCAAGATCGCCTCCACGCCACAGAAGTCGATGACGCAGGCCGGAAGCTCATCACTACCTTGGCGCGTGGAAACGCCGACTCCTCTAACAGTCAACACGCTACCCGATCAGAAGCAGGAGTCCATGCCAGGAACCAGTGTTAATGTGCCCTCTGACCCGCCGGAGCTACACATGCGAAGATCAGTGCAGTCATTGGCCAAATGCACAGATGGTCACCTTGCTCGTAGCAAGAACCGAACGGCTGGTGCAAGCGACCTTCCACTCCAGCCCATGTGCGCAGATGGCTTGACTGGTGGCTTCCGCAACGATGTCGCCACCTCCATGACTCCGCAGTCGACGCTACCAGTATATCACAAGCGCGCACCGGAAAGCGCTTGTAGAGACGTTGCCGTCTCTTTCAACGATGTCTCTCTGATGGAGGCCGGAGAGACCAACCCGGCTGCAGGCTTCAGTGAAATGCCGCTTATATCCAAGTGTCACTCTCTTACGACCAAAGAACGTCAAGTCTTGTGGCAGAGCCAGCATCCACATACATATAGCGCTAAAGTAGTGGGCACTGATGACGCGGCAGTGCTGAAGCTTGTCCCCAGGTTGCAGAAAAAGTGCCAGCTGCTAGCGTCCTCTTCTGCCACTCACCACGTTAGGCCGCAGCCCGACCGAGGCCTTCAACGACTACCCGGACACAGCGAGTGTCGCCCCGCAGAATGTGCGACATTTTGGCACGACAAGTCGCAGCGTACACAAGACCGACCGTCGCGGCACAGTCAATGCCGCCCGCCAGAGTCAGTTTCGACAGCTCTCCATGCAGTGTCACAGCGTGGCCGTGAGCGGCCTTTGCGAGGCAGCCAATGCCGCCCGCCAGAAGCATCGGTGTCTCTATAAGCCGGCGTCCCTATGATGGTTCAGGGCCCAGGCCTCTGAATGTTTTCATTCAGGACCTCTGAATGCGTCTAGGGCCTGTGGGCCTGCGACTACCAGCGCTGCACAGCCAATGTCGTCCACCCGAAACCATTTCTGCAGCTCGCCATGCAATTTCGCAGCGTGGCCGAGTGTAAAGAAGACAGCGGAGCTCGAGCACGGGCGCGAGATCGGCTGGGACGAGGAAGAGAAGAACGAGGTTCGGAATAGAACAGCCGGCCTATTGAACAGGCGTTGTGTCTATGTCTCTCGTTTCTCTGCATTACAATATATATATATATATATATATATATATATATATATATATATATATATATATATATATATATATATATATATATATATACCGGCTGTCCCAGCTAACTTGGACCAAGATTTAAAAAAAGACATGTGCTCTAGGAAAGTTCTACCTGTTGTATATTAGCGGTAGTCGTGTGTACATACAACATGTAATTTTTTGACTAAGTGCTACTTAATTAATTAGATTTTATTAGCCAACCCTTTTATTCTTGCTAGAATGGGAAAAATATTAACTTTATGTTGTACCTCATCTCAAACAACCCCAGAATCAAGCATTTATTTTTTGCTGAGATCTGCCTGGTTGATTTTTCCGAGAAAACACAAAAGCGCGTGAAACACGCCAAACCTGAAATAGACGCGCGCTCGCGCGCCGCTACTCAACCGTTTCCAAGCGTTCTTTGATTGATGCACGGCTGCGTTCGTTCATTGTACAGGGCTTCACGCTATTTGATGGACGCGCATCAAAATATGCTGCTGACGCGTCCATCATCGAGTGTGAAGCCCTGTACAATGCGGTGATGAACGAACGCAGCCGTGTATCAACTAAAGAACACTTGGAAGCGCTGGAGTAGCGCCGATCGAGCGCGCGTCTATTTCACATTTATCGTGTTTCGCGCGATTTTGTTTTTTTCCCGGAAAAATCAACCAGGCAGATTTCAGCAAAAAATAAATGCTTGATTCTGGGGTTGTTTGAGGTGATCGAGGTACAATGTAAAGTTAATAGTTCACATATTCGAGCAAGAATAAAAAAGTTTGCTAATTAAAGCGAATTAATTAATTAGCGTTTAGTCATGAAAAAATACAGGTTGCATGTACACACGACTACCGCTAATATACAACAGGTAGAACTTTCCTAGAGCACATGTTTTTTTTTAACCTTGGTCCAAGTTAGCTGGGACAGCCGGTATATATAAAGATAGAGACCGACCTTCAAATTAAAGAATTTAATATAACTAGTCGCTTAGGTGCTGACACTGAGATGTCATTATGAAGATCTCTAGTGGAGACTCCAGATTTATTTTTCAATTTACACATAGACATCGACCGACCTCGTAACGCTTGGCTCATAGCGAAGAAGGGCGCATAGGCTGCTACTCGCTGACTACATCGCATAAAATCGATTCCCACAATGCGTGGGATCTCCCGAATTTTTTTATTGACATGCTATACTTTGCTAAAACATGCACCAAACAGGAGAGAGTAGGCTAATGCTGGCACAGGAACCTTTAGCTATGCCACTGAATTCAATTTAAGATGACCAAAAAATTTCTCAAGAGGTAGCAAATACCATTTGCTACCATTACATCTTGTGCGAAGCTGGGGTTACGACTTCTTCCGCCAAAGGTTGTTTTCTGGACGAGTATTTGAGCTGCTCTTCGGTCACCGATCTGGTAGTAAAACCCTCTGCTGATAAATAAAAAATGCGTACCGTCTTTTCTCTGCAATTTTGTAGGCAGGCATGTAGAAGGGTACCCATTTGTAGACAACCAAGAAATTGCCATTTTTTATTGGAGAGCAAGTGTGTGCGAAAGCATTAACTGTCTGACTGTGTCGGATTGCCTTGTATTCTTATCAGCATTTTTGTATTAGGAAAACCGTTCTCTGCGCGCGGTTCAAGACTTTTTAACTTGTCATTGCTTAAATGATGCCTTCAGTGGTTCATCAACACAACATATTCTGCACATACAAATTCGTTTGAGGGGCATTTTGCAGTGAATGTTTGTCTTGTCAGTGAACCATGATCCGAATTTTAAAATACTGAAATGAAAAAAAAAAGTGGGCATAAACATCCCCCTGTGAATTAGCTGCCACAGACTGGACGTCCAAAAGTTCGTTGTCAATATGGTTGGGGACTAGCTAAAAAAAAAATATATCCTGAGCCGGCGCCAGGGCGGGCTTGGTCCCCCATGAAGCAGTCCGGGGGGGGGGGGGGGGGTAGGAAGGCGAGCCCCCCATCCCCCGCACACTCTCCGCCTATGAACGGACTTAAAGGTTAATAGCGCGTACCAGACGGCGCGAGGGGCGGCGGTGGTTTGTCCCTATAAATGCTCCCACAGGAACACTATACGGTGGTTACTTTCGTTATTTCCTGGTTTATGCTGCATATGACACCGATCGTCTCCACGCAACTTTCTTGGTAGGACTGCCCGCACGATCACTTCCTTCGTTCTCCCCGTCTTTGTGTATCGGCAGTCTGCCATAGCCTCACGTGTTACCATCTACCTGGCTTGCATCGACCGTCCATGGGAAGCTCCATGTATGCTTACAGGCCACCCTCGCGGTCTTTTCACAGGCGCAAGAGTGGGTTAGCTGCAATTACAGTGCCGCGGTCTACACCAAACTAAGGAGGTGATCACGAGAGCACCCAGACGTAGGCAGATAGATAGATAGATAGATAGATAGATAGATAGATAGATAGATAGATAGATAGATAGATAGATAGATAGATAGATAGATAGATAGATAGATAGATAGATAGATAGATAGATAGATAGATAGATAGATAGATAGATAGATAGATAGATAGTGTCGGAACGGAACGAAAACCGAAAACGAAACTTTATCTATTATTTCGTTCCGGAGTGAAACCGAAATTTTTTCAATCGTTTTTCGGTTCACGAGAAAACTTCGGAATTCGGAACAACTGAGCTCATGCAATACGAGCATATCGCAGGATACAGTATTAGCGCGTACCTCAGGCAGGAATTCCGAAGCAAAGATATGTTGAAATTGTGCGAAAAACGAAAACAGTGGCAACCAGAGATGTTTACATTAACGCAAGTGGACTTTTGCGCGCCTGTCACGCAGCCAAAGTGGAGAGGGCATCGTCGGCGCAGAAGTTTGTTACAGCGAAAGCTGTTATGAGATCACAACAGCTGAATTTGGCGCCATAGTTGTCCGCCGCCGCCGGTGTCCGTGACCGCTATCGCGTGAAATAAGAAGAAATTAAATGAGAAACAAATTTCTAGGATCGGATGGGATTTTAACCAGCGCCCTCTGCGTGGCAGTCGGATCTTCCACCACAGTGCCACACTGGTGCTTGTAACTCCTTCGCAAAAATACTCTATACAGGCGTCATGTCAGGCAAGGAATAATGTTAACATATGTAATATAGCGTGGCAGAAGAGTAAAATAACAACCAGTCGTCACAAAATGCTAATATGCGCAAAGAGTTTGCGGTTTAATGCTTCCCACCAATGTTGCGGAGTTGCCACTCCTGAATTGGAATGACTCCGCAATCATTCCACATTTTCGCGACCCCGGAATAAAATGGGAATGGAATGGGGACAACGCTTAGAGGAATATAATGGGAATGGCATTAAGAGCCTTTTGCACGGAATGGAATGGGAATGGAATTGCGTCTTTTTCCGAAAATAGAGCGCGTTTTTGTCTATGTGCGGTTTTTCAAACTTCAAACATTAGTAAGTCAGAGCCTCGAATTTAACAATAAAGCACTATTTTTAAAATCGTTTCGCTGATTACAAGCACGGTACATTTATAAGCAACGCGCCTACTATAAGTTAGTGTACAAACAAATGCATTATTCCAGCAGATACTGAAGGGAGAAACAAATTACCCCTGCGCGTTGGTTTCCATTGATACCCCCACACGAAAGTGCCGAATACTCTATCTTTATCTCACGAGCAGTTTAGTACCTGGCACACGTAAATAACCTTTGCGACAAGGAAGACATTGCATACCTGCGCCCAGGCGAACACAGAAAGTTCTCCTCACCCCACCCATGCTTGTGAGGCGCACATGACAAGCGTGAGTGCTGACGACCAGTGCGGCCCAGTGTTCCGTATTCGATGCAAATGCACAAGGTGCGCGAGCGGTACACTGTTCCAACTAATACCAGCAGATCTAGAGGGTTTTGTTCCCCAATAACCAAATCCTAGTTTTCTCCATATTCACGACCGCTCCAGGCGCGTGGCAAAACTGCTTAGTCTTCTTGAATACAACTTTTGTCAGCATAAAAATACGCTATGTCGTCATTTTAGTATTAACACATTTAAGCTTAAACAATATTAAAACATCACCATTCGTTCAAACATGCTGACCATGCAAATACTATAAGTAGCGGGAGGACTGCCCTTATGGGAATTAGTAGGGTGGTTGTACTGCACGAGATATGTCACCAAGCTACTATCCCTAGGCCTTGGTCACGTGTTTTGCGTACTCTTGCAGTTCTTAATGCATCTGATGACATCAGATTTATGGGGCGTTCATTCTTAACTCGATAAAACTATCAAGGTGCCTTTCCTACGTTGAGGAATTACAGGAATGGAATTTAAGTGCCCGGCCATTCCCGGAGTGGGAATGGGCTAAGTTTTTTTCATTCCGAGGAATTGAAAGGAATGGAGTTGCGGTAAGTTCTAATTCCCCGGAATGGCATTGGAATGGAATGGAGGCGCCCATTACGCAACACTGCTTCCCACCCACTGCAAAGTGCTCAACCATAAGTCTTCATCATCATCAGCCACAGCACAAAGTGCACATAATGACTCACAGATGTGTAGCGGGTACCACGATTCTCCGAAGAATGACGAAAAATGACATAGTGGAAACTTCGCCACTTCAGAAAAATTACGATGATTTATGGCGTAGTGGGTACCTTGCATGTGTCCTTGTATTAGTTGGTGCAAGAGACTCTACAACGGGCTCTACAAAGTCCGCTCTTCCAGCTTTCGCTGTGACTGTGCTGCGTGTTCCGCGCAGGCCTGGCGATCTTTTCATCAGAACAGCGGTCTCGCACATCAGAGTACACTCAATGACGTGCTGCTTCTGAAATCGTGCTCACTCCCTTGACACAAAGCATTGAGCCCACTAAAAAAAAAGTTCGTATTTGCCTTTTGAAAAAATAAATGCTGTGACTTTAAAATTAATACTGGTTTGTGCTAGTTGGTAGGAATTCGTGGTACAGTTACTTCCGCTCTTCTGAAGAACGTGTTTTACCCTTGTCCCACTTTATTAAGAGGGGGGCCAGTAACTACATCACAAATACAATGTTTTTTATGACTACCTTAACTTGAAATTTTTGCATTAAAAAAACCGTTACGAACCATTATGGAACATTTTTTTTGTTCCGCAACAGAAACGGAAGGAACATTTTTTGCCGGAACGAAACTAAAACCGAAACGAAAAACATTTCGTTCCGACACCCTGGTCTGAAGTTTTGGCTTTCCGCAAGGTATCGACTACGCCATAAACCATAATTTTTGTGAAGTAGGACAGCACCCACTACGCCATTACTTGTCTTTCTGCCAATAACCGAGGTACTCCCGCTACACATCTGTAAGGTATTATGTGCACTTTGATGATGCTGCATGTGGCTGATGACGATGAAGAATTATGACTGAGAGCTTTGCAGTGGGTGAAGCATTAAACGACACACTCGTTGCGCAATTAGCATTGCGTGATGAGTGCTTGTTATTTTACTCTTCTGCCACGATATATTACATAAGTAAATGCGACTCCTTGCCCAACTTGCCGCCCCTCTAATTTGTTCACCCTTTCCACCGAGCCTCACACTAGCCCGTCTAGGCGCGGCGCAGCCCTTCCCCTTCTTGCAGACTCCCACTCTCGCTACACCGCGAGGCCCCGTGACCAGCGCTACGCCATCATCGGACGCGGAATCCTCTACTAAGAACAGCCTCGCTGTTACAACAACATGTCTGCGAAGATGATTGGAAATGATACCGCGAACTGTCAAAATTACTTAAAGCAGAAATTGATACACCTAAAGAAAAATTATTTGACTACGATTTGTCAACTTTAAGCAGGACCGATTTCCAAGAATTGGTGGGATGTTATCAATCCTAACTCATCTACAGCTAGTCACACATCCATAGTAAATAATGGTGAGATTTTCTTGCCCTCTCATATGATTACAAAATTTAAACTACATTTTAGCTCAGTGTTCGGCTACGACATCTGATTTCGTCAGAGGGCTCATGCTGGTTCTGTAAATGTCACCATGGATGACATTCTCGTTGCGCAAGACGGAATAGAACAAGCTATTGGCCGTTCGCCTAGTAATTCAATAGTGGATGTTCATAATGCTTCGTTCTCCGGCAACGCCTGGCGGGTCCGCCATTTTTTTTTTGCAGGGCGCAGTCGCGGAATCGTCTAAGTAGAGGCCACAGAGGGGCTGCCGGGGTTGGCCACAGTAGAGTAGAGGCCACAGAGGCGTTGGCGGAGCTTTCGGGCCAAGAAAATGCGGTCGTTTCTTTCGACATCCAGCGCCGAATGGTCAACGGACCTCGCTGTGCTGCCACAAAAGGACGCACCCGGATGGTAGCTGCAAGAGGTACACCGCTTCGCGAAGCCGAACTGTTGTTCTGTATTGCGCTTCCGACCTGAGGTGGGCGTTCAAGGAAGTTGTTCGTTGTTGAGGAGGTGTGACTGCCAAACTTCTAAAATGAGCCTGCGCTGTAATACATCATTATATTTACCACTGCACGCGTCAGATATCGAAACCACGTTGTTTCTGCGCGGCAAGGCCGTGCTGCTTTCCTCGGCTCACTTTAGCCTCAGGCAACTATACCCTTCACAATTTCTCGTTTCATCATTTTTTTCCAAAGAAGCAAGGCATGGACATGTGCGTAAGCAGTGCGCCGTAAAACAAACAAACAAACAAACAAACAAACAAACAAACAAACAAACAAACAAACAAACAAACAAACAAACAAACAAACAAACAAACAAACAAACAAACAAAACAATTTTTTACTGCACACTGGTTGTGGATGCAATGTGTCGCGCGGATTTAGTATTGTCGTTCTGGTGTTCTTGAATGGTATACGTGTGCGTTCCTTGAAATATCTTTTTAAAACACTGCGTTCTTTGCTTTCGCATCTTACGACGGCGGTACAGTGTCGCGCGCTATTGCGAACAGCATACGAGGGCCCGTGATCAAGGGAAAGATGAGTGTCATAATCTACCGAACAAACAGCTCCATCCACTGTGTTGGCGCCGTAACTCTATATCCAGCGTGTTCGCAGCGCACGCTGACTAAAGAAAAATAAAATAAAATAAAAGAGGAGGGATAAGGGGGTTTAAAGGGGTCAGAAGCACCCCTTGGGCTTGTTGAAAAAGCACATCCTGCGGAAAGCTGACACGGCTATGAACTGCTCTGCCAAATATTAGAGTCACTGTATATGCTACCTTTAGGTAGCAGAGTAGCGCATAGGTCCGGCTAGCAACCACAGCTATGCGGTGAAGTCGCACTCCATGTTTGCAGGCGACATGCCTACCGCGTCGCCGATAAATATGTCTGGCGTGTCGAAGGCCGGCGATAAACATTGGCTGTCGATAACTAGTGTTAATTGAGTGAGCTGTAGCGGCGGCGTCGAGAAATACAAAAATTGGCCCGAGCGTCAGCTTCTCCGCAATGCATGGTTGCTAGCGGCGTTGGAAAACAGATGCGCAACTCTGCTACCGAAAGGTAGCATATACAGTGACTACCAAATATTAGTCGTGCGCGACGCGTAAAGGCCACATGCGGAGCGCGAAGTTGCCGTTTTTAGGCGCCCTCTTTTCAAACAGAGACCGGTACTCACTCTCGTCGGTGGGCGGGGCGTCTGCACGTTGACGTCGCGGATCTGCCAGTTTACGTCGCAAGAGACATAGCATGCTTATTGGCCGATAGCCGACGTAAATCGAGAGCGGCGTTCGGATCAGATGCGCTTCTTGCCGCGGGGTGCCGCCACTTGCCGGCGCCGCACTCCTCAGTACACGGTAGCCGCACTCGCGCAAGCGAATCACAGCGGGAGAGCGGTCGCGTTTCATGACGCGCGCTGACGTAACTTCTTTCCCCCCGTGCCATCCCTCCCTGTCTAGCTTCCAGTGCGCTCGTCGGCACGAGAAAAGAGAACGCGCTGGGAGCGTGAGCCAAACCCCCGTAACTCCGCTG
The DNA here is from genome assembly GCF_013339695.2 of Rhipicephalus sanguineus. Taxonomy (NCBI): domain Eukaryota; kingdom Metazoa; phylum Arthropoda; class Arachnida; order Ixodida; family Ixodidae; genus Rhipicephalus; species Rhipicephalus sanguineus. The sequence goes on from NC_051176.1 coordinate 193,787,542, forward strand.
ATTCTTGACGGATTCGAGAAATTTTTGTGGCAATCGATTCGAGAGGCAGTAAACCCCGATACTGAGGTCATTAGATCATTACTTGGAAAAGTGGTTCATGACCCCTTTAAAGCGAAGGGCAGACGCGGCATGCGGACTGGCGCACACTGCCTTGCGAAGCTTGCATAGATATGCCTGTTGGGGCCTTTGCGCTGATCGAGTCTTGTGTGGCGGCACCGATTCTATAGCAGAGCTGTTATGCTCGAGGTTGGCCGTATGTCGTAGATAGAAAATTATCATCACCATGAACAGGCACGCGCGCTCTTCTTCACTGCCGTGTTCTGCTTGGCTCCCAGAACACGTGTGCCCATTTCTCCGGCGTGGGTTGCAATAACTCTGATGGGCGAGAGAACGAGTACAAAAGGAGAGAGAGAGAAATAAAGATTGAGAGAGAAATTCTTGGCGAAAAAAAAATCTTGACGAGAGCAAGCATAGCCATGTATAGTATAGCAATGGGTGGGAAAGAGACAGGTGAGAGGGTAAAAGCCAAGCCAAGTCAGGACGAGCTAGATGCCCACCGGCTCTGCTGTGACCTATCCTTGCACGACTTAGTGCAAGTTGCACTACTTCTTTTTTTTTTTTGGCGGAAGTGCGCAGCAGCGTCTGTGGCACTGATTTCTAATACATGTGTTTCTCATCTTAAGCCATCGACGGAGCCTTACACACGTTTACATGCGTAAACCATCGCTTTCGTCGGTCAGCAACACCGACAAGTAAATGTTGATCAATCATGCTCTCTCCCGCATGCGCGAAGTCCGCCTGTTTAAAAATGCGTATATCGAAATGCTATTCAGCAAGTCTTGCATATACTGCATTCGAGGCAACTAAATTGCACGGGGAACTAAGAACCGAGGTTGATGAGCGCTTTTTCGTGCGCCGGTCATATCCGAAGCAAAGCGCCGTACCGATCCTGTTTACAAAACAAGTTCGCGTCGGTACTTTTTTTTTTAGGGGTGAAGCTCCTTAGGGTGTGGGTCGTTCCCTCCTCAGTAGTAGTCGTAGTAGTATGTATGTAGCCAGCGCTAGTTTAATGAATTGCTCACTAGATGGCGTTTCATGTATTTCTTAGAGTTGCTGTTTAAAGAGGACAGATGACGCTTGTATAATGCGAATGGCGCATGTAATTGGATGCCTGCGATCGTAAAAGGCGCTCACTCTTGGCGCACTTTCTCTTTCGCTCGGAGTCGCCGGATAGAGGCAGACAAGGCGCTCGCTCTTGGCGCGCTTTCTCTTTCGCTCGGGAGCGGACACTTTCCCTGCATTTCACCGATCACAAAGCGGTGATAATGAAGGGACCACCTAAACCAACAGTACAATAAAAGTTTGATGCTTAATATATACACGGTGTTTCACACTCTTTATATGATGTACTGTGCGAATTTCACGGAAGAGTTTCACGGTTTACTGATGATTCCCTCCGGAGCTTCGGCCCACTCATCATCATTCACCCCGTGCATATGCTGTGATTTTTTTCTTCTTCGTTCAGGTAACCAATACATTCGATTAAAATGAGTGTTACCTTGTTCTCCGCATTGTCACGGCTCCCTCGTTTCCTGAACTGCGCACGAAGCATTCATTGGGAAGTCATTGCAGAACGAAGACAAAAAGCCAGCAGCTAACACCTGAAAGGCTGCGATATGAGACTGGTTTCATTTTCGCACCCAGAAAAACATGGCGTATCGAGCTTACGGTCTTGTAGACAGTTGGCGCTCTACATTTTGAATATCGCCTATCCCTGGCATGGAGAATAAAGTTGTTTCCTCCACGTCCTCCCTGGCATGGAGGAAAGAAAAAGCTAGGAGGGAGCGTCACGGGATAATCTCGAAGCCCAGCCATATAGAAACAGGAGAATGCTGGGAATTGTGACCAGAGTATGGAGCACGAGGGGGAGCAGCGTCGGAGGAGGTTGGCTTGTGAACGCTGGGCGCGCGCGCTCGTCAATTTTTTTTTTTTTTCGCATGAGCCCACCAAAAAAAGGAAATGAAACAGGAGCATGATGGGAATTGTGACACGAACACGAGGAGGTAGTGGCTTCAGAGGAGGTTGCCTTGTAGACGCTAGACGCGCTTATTATTTTTTTTTCCTCCGTGATTCCTGGTATCTGCCAAACTAAAACTGCTTAAGCTAACCAAGGTAACAATAATCTGAATTTTCACTGCAAGACTTCAGCAGCCTATCGACACAGGTTGCGTGCCTGATGCGTAAAAAATTGCTCGTGTAATATCTATATTTAAATCTGGAGACCGTCCTGCCCTTACGAACTACAGGCTCATATCATTAACAAACATACCCTGTAAAGCACTTAAATCCGCATAACACCCGCGGCGGCCGCATTTCGACGTAAGCGATATGCTAGGGGCCCGTGTACTTAGATTTAGGTGTGCGATAAAGAACACCAGATGGTCAAAATTACCGGACCCCCTCCACTACGGCGTCCCTCATAATCATATCGTGGTTTTGGGACGTAAAACCCCAACAATTATCATTACATAAAACAGCATAACATTTTTTACCCAAACAAGCAACGAGCACGGGTGCTTGTGTGGACCTTCCTGCGAGTCAGTTATCTGAACTGACAACCAACCTGCATGATGCTGTACATAGCCTAATTAGAATAGACGCTGTGCTTATCGACATCGTAAAATAGAGACAAGGTGGCTCATAATCGTCTTATAGGGAAAATGGATAATCCTAACAGGAATGTGATTAACTTCATCGTGAATTTTCTAGGTAACTGACAGAAGTTTTGTTTCTGCCAATGAACTCTTCTGCGCACTAACACCTGTAAAATCTGGTGTGCCTCAAGGACTCGGGTCAGATTAGCTGCTTTTATAGCAGAGCTGTTATGCCCGCCGTTTGTCCGGTTCGCGATGTAGACAAGAAATTATCGTCATCATGCCGGCGCGGCCACGTCAAGCCAAGTTAAGCACAGCTGTGCCTAGTTAAGCCAAGTTAATCATAGCCAAGCCTTATTAAGCCTATGGTTGAGCATAGTAAAAGGGAAAACTAATTAGGCCTAATTAAGGCGAGTTGGGATTCTGGCGTGCCCAGACATGGCGAGCTAGGCAAGATGAGCCGAGCTAGGCCTAAGTAAACTGAGCCTGGTTAGTGATATTTAGGCTAATTAGCTAATTAAGGCTAGGTCGACTTGGGATGCAAGCTAATTGAAACCAAACGTGGAATATGCAAATTAGGTAATGTAAGCTAATTAGTCTAATTCGGCTAATTATCTATAATTAAGGCGATGGTGACTTGAGATGCAAGATAATCGAGACCAAACCTCGAAGATGCAAATTAGACCAATTAAGCTAATTAGCCAATAAAGCTAAGGTGATTAAGCTACTTTGTGCTGCGATTGCCAAGCGATTCCCAATCGAACCCGATCGATATCTACACAATACTCGTGATTTACAATGTGATCATGTGAACACTTCGTGCATCGGCGTGTGAACGAACGTGCGCCTAGTCAAGCTAGGACGAGCCGAGTGTCGACCAGCCGTGCTCTGCCCACTTGGCTCTGGCCCATCATTGCGCGACTCAGTGCAAGCTGCGCAATTTTTTTTACATTCACGAAGTAAGCGATAACCTTACTTCCACTATCACGTTATCAGCACAAAAATGAACAATCCTGATACCATTTTCCTGCAGTCTGACCTTGATGAAATCGCCAAGTGGTGCGAAAAAAAAAAAAAAAGACAGCGCATTAGAAAGAGATTGCCTCTGTACTTTACCGCAAGCGCTCGCACGTGATATGCCAATTTGTTTCCGCATCCCCGCACTGGTCACAAGCTGCGGTGTCGGCCATATATATGGGCAACGCGTGCTGATAAACACTACGCCCAACCACAGGCTATACACCAAGCGGTATAGCGTCGGCTCGGCGACGTCTTGATGAATGTCGAAGGCTTAAAGTTGGATTCAGAGAATGTAATCTGACACGCATATATCAAGTTTAAGTTTCGGGCAACAGCCTCCTCGTAGCTGTTTGAATGCGAGACACCTGCGATGAGATGCACCACATGCTCTAACACTCTCCTTGTCTGGCTTGATTCGTAGAAAATAGCACTATATAGGCCAGAAAAACCGGAAATTCCCAGCCGTTTCTGGTTGCGACCAAGGCGACTGACCGGCGACGACATTATGATGTTTGCGAATAATGCTGCGGTATAACCAACACGATACAAAAGAAAGTGCATCGGTGCCATGAGCAGCCATAGAAGTTGCGCAAAAAACGCCGCAAAGTCACGTACGCAACTCAAAGACAGGGTTGCCAGGTTTGGCTACTTTTCTAGGCAGAAAAAAAACGTCTTGGCTACTTGGCTACTTTTCGTCCTCTCGATCTGAAACTTATCAATATATTGTAGCTTCGCAGCCACTGGTGTTCGGGTACACGGTGTCAAAACAGGCGACAAAGGCGTATTTCCAGCCCCGAAATTTGAATTTTTCGTAACTCAAAAGAAGAGACCTTTGGGTATACTTGGCTGGGACTTGGCTGGCTGGGAGCTGAGGGAAAACAGTGGATAGTGCTTCATTTTTTACACCACCTATTGCTGAACGCGACTTTAGACTGCAATTGGAAGTGAATAGGACAATCAAAAGCGATCCGCATCCAGGACGATCTGCACTCATCGACATGAGAAATCAGATATCCGACGAACTGTCTTTGCTATTTCTTATAATTAGGTACGGAGTGCGACTCAGTAATATTAACTGCTCGGACTGCCAACAGCTCGGGTGAGGAACTATTGCGAAAGTGACTGCAATTAATGCTTCAGTCCCAGCAACGATGATTTTGAGCACACTCACACAGTACTCATTTTTATTGTCGCCACAAGGCTGGTACTTCTAGTCCTCTTAAGAAGAGTGTCATGCAAGGCGCGCGAAGAAAGTCATTTCTGCACCAGCGCAAGAAACCTCGCCATCCTGCACGAAATGATCGCTAAGGTGAACAAGTGATGCTTTAACCTCAGCAATTATGATTTTGAAGGGTGCTTTTTGTACTTATTTACATTTCGACCAGAAGGCTCTTGCAGTTAGTCATTTAAATAAAAACGCCGCAGTTGTTTTCACACAGGCGTGGCTACGTTTGGCTACTTTTACTGCCCTTTGTTCAAGTTGGCTAGTTTTTCCAATTTCTTATTTTTTGTCTTTTAAACCTGGCAACCCTGCCCTCAAAGGCTCTCCAACAACAATACCACCGCAGACTTTTCGCCAAGTACTCCTCCTGCCCGAAAGAAACGCGTGTTATTCGGAAGAGCACAACGCAAGACCTTCAGGTTTCGTTATGACAAGGTAAAACGCGATAACGCTACCTATCTTTTTGATTCCACTGCGCCGAAACTTATTCTTCAGCCACAATAGCAATCACGTGATTCTTCTGCTGACAGAGACATTACGCGCGCAGCATTGACGCTAATATATACTATCATAGGAAGTATCTTGCCAAAACTTTCACGTGACAGATTCCAAAAATTGTTACTGCGTCATTCTGACCGAAACTTGGCTGACTCGATGCTTCTGACTTACAGTTGCGTTGTTCTCGTGAAGGCAATATTTTCAACCGTGACCGACAGACCAAACGTGGCAGTAGTGTCCTGATAGCTGCTCACAACAGCATCCACTGCTCCGGCGTCACGTCCCTTACAATTAGAAATACTATTCATACCTCGCCGATCGTCTAATAAACCTGTCATAATCGGAGCGTGTTACCGCCCACCGGACACCGATGCTTCTTTCACTAATCACATTCACGATGCTCTTCATTCCGTCACAAGTGGATTTTAGAAAACTCCAATAATATTTGGCGATATTAGCTTCCTCAGCATAACATGGTCTGATATAGCCCAAACTACATCAAAACACATATAGCTGAAAGAGACTTTGAACTCTTGACAATCCCACTGTCACAGCTCATCCCTAAGGCGACGCGACCGCTCATCCAACATTCTAGACTTTTTGCTGACGTCTCAACCAGATAAGCGATCACGCTGTTCACACATCACTTCATTTCAGTGCTATATACTTAACCCTAAAAGACTGAGCGGATTATATATAACGCTATGTGATAGGGCCCTATCGAAACTAAGTGGTACCTATTTAAAAACAAAATGCAGCACCTTTTCCAAAGTTACGTTCCCACCCTCACCTTAACTATATAATCATCCTCCCCATGGTACGACATCGCACTTAAAACGCCTCAAAAACACGAAACATCAGTTCCGATCTGCGAAGATATCAGACCCCTGCGCGCTTGGAACAAATGCCGAGCAACCGAAAAACCCTGATTCTCTCACAACTGTATCTAAACGACCACTCTGTCACTTTACAAAATAGGCTGAAAAGTAATTCTAAGCAATTATGAAAAAAATTTAGGCAGCTTCGCTCTAGCGCTGCCAAGCCTGAAGGAAGTGCGGGGCTGGGCAGCCTTCTTTGTTTCTCTTCGGCTTCCTCTTTCTTTCCTCCTCTCTTTCTTTCGTTTTCTCTTTTCCAGTTCTTTCTGTCGTTTCTTCTCTCTTTATTTCTATTTATTTCTATTTTCTCCCTATTTTTCCCTTTCTTTCTCTCTCTTTCTATTTCTCGCTTGCTTACCCCTTTTTTTATCTATTTTTATACGTGGTTTTTGCCTGCGTTACGCCAAGCGACGACAGCATACGATAGCCCGGGCCCCCAAAGTGCTCCGCACTCCAAACAATTAACCTGTTATCCACTATCTCTTCATCGAACATAGTGCTGCGAGACGAACAGAATGTTTGAATTCCAGAGCGCTCCGTCCCGCACGTGTTCAGTGATGCTTTTTGTTCGCTATTTACCGTTGAACCATGCAGACGCCGAACTTCCTGTAAACCAACCGACTATCAAAGAAATCAAAGTTTACGCCAGAGGCCAAAATCATCGGTCCATTAGAACTCACATAGATGGCGCGAACACTATAATATTGAAGAACACTAACAATGTAACAAGTATGACTTTTTTACATATATTTCAGCAGATACTCTCATCTGGAATGGTGCGACAAGACTGGAAGATAGACAAGGTCATAACAATCCCCCCACACAAAACAAACAAACAAACAAACAAACAAACAAACAAACAAACAAACAAACAAACATCTCAGTATCACCCAAAAATTACCGTGCCACTTCCCTCACATATGTCTTCTAAAAAATAATGGAACGTGTTATCTACTTCCACGTAGTTGGATTCATCACGTCTCTTAACATTATTGAAAACCAACATGGTTTCCAGGAAAGTGTTTGTTGCGATACTCAACTAGCACTGTTTATTAGCGACATTAGCTGTAGCATTGATGTGTATATATATGGCGCACGCATTTATTCTAGACTTCGACAAAGCCTTAGACAAAGTTCATCATAAACACTTGTTCTTGAAGCTTTCCTGTCTTAATCTTGGCCTCTTTGTTTTTGATTGGATTTGTCACTTTAGCAGTTCGTTTACGCCAATAATCTATCTGCTTCGTTACGCCTTTTTTATTTAAGACTTGCTTCAGGGGACAGTTCTAAGTCTATTGCTTTTCCTGATATACATTAACGCCTTGTCGAATAAGCATTCTCCTAACATCAAAATTTTTGCAAATGATTGAGTTAGTTATCGCCAAATTAACATATCAGATGTTCATCTATTTCAGTCTGGCCTTCATAAATTCAAATCTGGTGTAACGAACGGCAAATGTCCTTAAACGCGAAACATCGCTGCAGTGCAACTCAACGTCAAGATACCCGATGTACAACTCAGAAATTTAATATGTAAGTGCATACAAGTGCTTAGCTGTTCACTTCTTTACGATTTAACATTGTGTCTTCCCACAGTACCGTCACTAAAGAAGCTAACCGCGCTCTTGGTTGTCTAGATCGAAACCTTTGTCTAGCACCTACTCCTATCAGGCCACTCGCCTATCAGAGCTAAACTTGAATAGGCATGAGCTGTTTGCAACCCTCACCAATGTCACACCATTAGAAATTTAGAATCTGTGCAAAATCGTGAAGCAAGAGTCATCTTTCAGATTAATCATACCAGTCAAGTGTAGGCGAACTAAAATCTTCCGCCGATATTGCTAGCCTTTCATCACACCGTTCTATAGCTCGTCTGTGCCTGTTCTTCAAGTTCTATCACGGGTCACCTCGTACTCCCGCCGTTAAGCCAACCCATCGACATTGCGACCACATCAACTAAGGGAACTTTTTTTTTTGTCAAGACAGCACAGAATTGGAATGGCCTTCCTCCTGACGTTGCGCATCACTCAAGTACCATCATCTTCAAAAGAGCGAGGGAGCATCTGTGCATTTGACCGTAATGTAATAGCCCACCCTTTATGTATATGAGGCATTTGAGGTATTGTAAATCAATCAGTCAGCCAATGAATCAATGAGCAAAGAAAGACGACGTCGGCACAAAAGTCACGTTCGGCGCTTATGTGAAGGAAGCTGCAGGGAACTTGCAGATTCCGCGAAAACATAACGAGCGCGAACATGCGACTACCTTCGACCAATTCAGGAGTGAGTGCCCCTCGTGTAGTTGCTGTCGATAAGGTAGCAGGGTCATGTTAACTCAGTCTTTGTGATGAATAGGGCGGTAATATCTAACGTGGTGACGGAAGCCCCTGGAACTGAGAGAACCATCTGTCATCTGAGGAGTAAACAGATACTCGGTGACCTTAAAGTACTGATCGCGAAAGGTGGCCCCATAAAGGCCTGTGAAAGCCTCAAATTCTTTGCAGGAACAAAAACGAGAAAAAAAAGTAATAACATGACTTCTCTATATTTGTAAAATAGTGCTGTCGATGTCTGTCATTCGATTTCTTTCTCTATCAATTGAATCATTTCTGTGCTCATATCAATTGTGGGTGGGGGGGGGGGGGGGGAGGGATTGGCATGCTGAGCAGTCGAACTGCATAGGAGCACCAATATTTTAGCGAAAACACGGAACAACCACTGGCCTTTAGTGCGAATACGGCTGAGGGAACCATGATGGGTAGCTCCTGGTACGCTTCTGGTGCCAAGCCGGGCGCTGCCGAGGTGGCCCAACACACACCCATGTGTTGCGTCGTCGTCCAAGCACGGTGCGGCCGCCGATGCAGCATTCTTTTGGGCGTCAGTGGTCTGCCCGTGTCACTTCGGCGCAAGTAACGTATGCGCATCGGCCGCAGCACGTGTACAGTCGAGCGCTATTTGAAGGTGATCGAGCGAGCGTCGACCGGTCTAGCGTCCCAAGAGCCTAGCGGCGCGTTTCGGAACAGTGAAAAGCAAGATTTCGCATACTTCCCTCCCCCGTTGGCTGTTCCATGCTACAAAAATCACCCCTACGACGAACTCTTCACCCTTTCTCTCAATTTTATGCTTTCCATTCGTTGCGATCAAGCGTATAGTTCGTTGGCTCTTATCTCCGCGGACGATAGCAAAATTGATAGGAACGATCTCGTAAAGCTGGTGCTTGGCACTGCTTCATTTGGACGACTTGCTAAGCTGCACAAAATAGCAACATCGTGTCGTCATAAAAAAAGAAAAAAAGAAATGAAAATGCGCCTTCCTCATACGGGAGCGATCGCAGCTTAAGGAACAGCAAAAAGAGTGAGGGAAGCTGGCCTGTTACCTCCCTGTGCAGGATTCTGGACCGTCGCTGTGTTGTAGTCCTTGGTCGACGCTCGCGCTATAACCTTCAAATCGCGTCAGACTGTACGTTAACTGTGGCCCCGTCCTGTCGGTCCCACTGACTATAGTCGGTTCCTTTTGATTTAAATTTTACTTTTACCATCCCGAGGGGTTATCTCTAATGATTAGAGGAATACTCCGACCAGGCACTCGGTAGTTTGTGGTTATTGATTACGAAAGGTGGCCCCATTAATACATGTGAAGGTCTCTCGGCGCACGCTAACACGTTGCAGCCTCATGGTCGAGCACTTGCCGCATCTGTGGTATAGGCAGACTTGCTGCCACCTTCAAAATCGGTACACGCGCGCTTCCGGCAAGCTGATCGGCAGAACGAAATTCCTAGTCGTTTGGGAGGACACCTACCCTGTGGGCAAATTGGCAGTATGGAACCGCCAGCCCTAATATATAATTAGGGTACCCCCCTCTCTCTCTTTTTCTTTGGCACGATGCTTCATATGGACATGCAGTACGTTTCTCAAATTTTTAGGCCCGGGTGAATTACCCACTTCATGGAAGTCAAAGTATTGTCTTTGTACAAATCAGGCAATAAACAACTCCTCTAATATCAGGCCAGTATATCTTACACCCATTTATGTAACATATATGTTAGAGCCCTTTATTCACTAACGTATTATTGAATCCCTTGACTCCAGTGCCGTCCTAACATTTACGGTTTCCGTCGAGGCTACATCACTATAACGCAATTCGTCAATGTTGTTCTAGATTTCGCATGCGATCTATAGGTAATCACGTGGACAACATCTTTATTGATTTCTCTAAAGCATTTGACTGCGCTTCATTCTAAGCTACTTGTAAAATTAAACGCCATACTTAATAAACCCTGTTTTGCACTGGATAGCCAGTTTTCTTCGTTGTCACTCACAATTTCCTCACTTCAATTGGGTAGAACAATCTCCTGTTGGCGTCACGTCTAGCGTTGCTCAAGGATCAGTACTAGGCCCGTTATTAATTTTGCTGGGAAGCTGTCTATGGCTAGAGAGAGAGAGAGAGAAATAAACGTTTATTGTCGAAACAGTGTTCCCGGTATCACCCTGACGTGGGAGGGCTCCCTAGTCCAGGAACCCTCTGGCTTCGACTGCCCTCTTGGCCCTTGCCACGAGTTGTCGCTGGTCTTCCAGGTCCTCGAGGAATACGAAAAAAAAAATGTGTCCGAGATGTTGACAAAAACACACCATCTGCGCGGCGTGGTACAGCCTTCTCTCGGATGCAGCGCGAAACCCGCGCCGCGCCATCCACGCACGTGTGTTCCGCGCTGCCTCGACCACGCCGCGCTCCCGCGTAGAGCGCCAGCTACAACAGAAACGCGAGTCCAACCGACGCCACTGTGCTAAAATTACTGACGAAGATCGGCCCAACGATGCTAAGCGCAAACGCATTGCCCGCCAGCGCCAGGATCCTCAGTATCGAGAAGGAAGCCGAAAATTCCTGTCGGCGAGTTGGTTACAACCCTGACGAGCGCTTGCCGGGAGCCTCGGCAAGATTTCAACGGGAGTTTTGGGGAATCTGTTTGGGTACCCGTGCGGCGTGTGCGGTCGTCTGTGCTTCACCGGACACCCTTCTATCATCTCCGACGCGCGTGACCAACTGCAGTGCGACAGTGCGGTGGCGAAGATCCGACAGTGTGTGTCATCAGACTGCCCCGAGCAAGTGCCGGTGTGCGGGACGTATCGCGATTCGTTGCTTAAGGGAGTTGTGCCCCGGTTCGCCACCACCAACGGCTACGTGTACTCCATGTACCGAAGCACCTCCCAAAGATAAATGCCGTCGAGAAAAGGCTGGTGTCACCACGCCTTCCGTTCGTGTGCACACATCGCTTGACCCACGGCAGTGGCCAGTATGGTATCAATGGGCACCTGATGACGTTGCTAGATAAAGGGCTATGTCAAGAGGGAAAATTTTAAATATTATTAAACAAAACAAACAGCTTCGCTGGTCTTCTATCTTCACATAGCGGAAAGGCTCTGAATTTTTAGCATATAATAATGATTTACCTATCAGCAACTCATTTAAAATCAAGCTTTATGCAGACGATTGTTCACTATGAATCCGTTAATTCCATTGATGACCATTACGGTCTCGCACAATCCCACAAGGGTCTTTTTGCGCGTAGTGTCAAACGTGGCAAATGAACATCAAGTGTCGTAAAATAGTCGTGATGTCATTTGCCAGTCGACGGAGCCCCTTCTCTTTTGATTATTGCCTGGATGACGTCCAGCTTAAAATAGTGTCCGAATAAAAAAAAATTACGTATCATACTAACAGAACATCTGTCTTATGCAAACCCCATTCAGTATTGGCTTACGCGCTTCTTTTTCTGTTTTGATTTATGTGATCGGGCTTCACCCCGAAGGACTGTTGCATGTTCTGACACCGCTAGGCGTAGGCCGCGTCAGGAAACTTCGTCAGGATCGAAACTTCGTCAGAAAACTTTAGCGCCTGCAGCGTTTTACGGGCGCTTTATCGCCTCAGCAGCGCTCGACCAGCAGCATGCATATGCGCCGCCACTCGACAAAAGCAGCAGGCCAAGATTCCGGCCACCATCAAAACAATCTGCCATGACCACCTTGTTCACGCAGGCGACCTTCACCGATTTCACGCTTGAGAACAGCTCGATAGCAGTGCGCAAGCGGTCCGTCACGTGGGTTACATATATATATATATATATATATATATATATATATATATATATATATATATATATATATATATATATATATATATATATATATATATATATATATATATGTAATATGTAATAAAATATATATATGTAATAAAATGAAGGAATGTGTTGTTTTGTGTGCGTTACAGTAATTAATGCTAATTAGCGTGTAATTAAATATCTAATTATTCTGCAATCAGTCAGCTTCAATCCTTGCGTAAAAGGAATCAACTATTAGGCCCAAAATGCATGCACAGTTTG